>NC_056730.1:575661885-575751885 GCF_019279795.1 Protopterus annectens | reverse complement strand
ACTTTCCTCTATTTTTACTCTCCAGTCATTCAACTAAACAGCAGAAAGCCCACCATGCACTCCTTATATGCCTTATACATCATCACTTTCTCACTACTAACACACCTCACCTGATACCAAAACAACCTCAACACCAACCTATATAGTAAACCACCTACCCAGATCTTCTCCATTATACTCACCCAAATATAATTTCATATCTCTTCTACAATCTACAATCACTCTAAGTTAGCAGTAAGCCCATTTAGGATTCCATATAATGCTAGTAAAGGTCATATTTCCATACAATTTAACCTATCTCCAAATATCTCAAGTATATTGTGAACATTGCCTCAAAATTGATACTTAGTGGAGACATACATCCATATCTCGGTCACTCAACCAACCCAATTAACAACATAAATCAGGCCAACAATAACCTAACTACCCTTAGACAACCTGCTGACCTCTTAATTCTCAACATTAACATCAGAAGTATGCTTAACAAAATTGAAGAACTGCACACAGCCCTATCCTTTTATTCCCCAGATATTGTGCTCCTTACTGAAACATGGCTAAAGTCACATAACAAAGACAATGAATTACTCCCACAGGATACAACCTACTTAGAAAAGACCGTACATCCAAAAGAGGAGGCAGTATTGCCCTACTTTTCAAGAACAACCTTACAGTTGAATTATTAACATAAACAGCCGTACTTTCAACAACGCTGAAACCCCACATGCAAAGGTAAAAATTAACCTGCAAAAACAACTAAACATACTAGACTCTTACATCCCTCCTGGAGACAGTATAAATACACTAGAATCCATAGCCCACTGGGCATCAGAATCCCTCCCCCATGAAACACTCATAATAGGTGATTTCAATATCGACTGGACTTTAATAAATTCACCCCTCCTCTCTACTCACATAAACCTATATGGTTTCGCTCAGATTATCCAAGCCCCAACTAGAATTGATAAAGCTACCAAAAAAGAATCCATTTTATACTGGATCCTCACTAATCACCCATCCATGACACAGTACTTTGGTACATTACCTGACACCCTGAGTGACCACCTCCCTACTTTTCTGCTAAGAAAACAAATCAAACCCATTAAAAATAGCTCTTTCAAACAAATATGCTACAAAGAAAACTTTAGAGCAGAAGACCTAATAACAGCACTAAACCACTGCAACTGGTTCCCTCCTATTTAGCCTCCCCCTAGACAAGGCATTAGACTACTTTACCTCCATGTTTCTGAACATACTTAACCAACTTGCCCCCCCCCCAAGAATAATTCAAAGTCCAACTCTGCCCCCGGCTCAACAAAAGTACCCGACTCCTATTAAAACAAAGGATCAAAACATGAGATACTTGGCATAACAATAAAACTAATACTAACTGGCAACAATACCTTGAATTAAGAAATAAGGGAAAAAACAACTAAGATCAGATTAAAAAAAATTACTCCAATATATAAACTAAGCATAAAGCTAACCCTCAGAAATTCTGGGCTGCCATAAATAAAATTCTCCAACCAGTGAAAAGTGGTACTCCAACCCCAAACATTGACACATCTATAAGTAGCATTGCAATACAATTCCAACTCCATTTTAAAACTGTCATTAAATTCTCCACTCACAACCCTCCCAAATATACCAAGCCCCACATCCGACCAAAGCTATTTCTCCTTCCAGCAATCCAGACTAGTACAATCCTCAGATACCTGTCCAAACTAAGACCCACTACCCTGGCTGCTAATAAACTCCTAGCAGAATATTTCTGAATTGGAGCCAAAGCTATCTCATAACCTGTCTCTATAATCATAAATAGGTCAATCTCCAAGCAAAAAGTTCCAATCCTCTGGAAAATCTCACATATAATACCCCTGCACTAAGGGGGAAACTCAACTGAGTTATTCAACTACCACCTGATAGTCATACTATAACCACTCTAAAAAGTCCTAGAGAAGTGCATACATTCCCAGTTGCTAAAATACCTTCTCTCCAGCAATCTCCTAGCCAAAATTCAACATGGTTTTCGATCTGGCCACAGCACCACCACTCCCCTTATCAGTTTCACCAATTATGTTAATCAATAGTGAATTGCAGGCAATCTTTTATCAACTGTCTTTTTAGACATCTCAAAAGCATTTGATACAGTCTCCCATAGCAAACTATTGACTGTTCTCAGAACTTAAGCTAAATACCTCTGCGCTCCTATGGTTTAAAGACTATCTTTCTAACCAACAACAGGTCGTTATGTGGCAGGATGATCTATTCCCTCTTCTCCCTGTCACCCTAGGTGTGCCTCAAGGATCTATACGCGGTCCTCCCTGTCACCCTAGGTGTGCCTCAAGGATCTATACGCGGTCCCCTGCTCTTCACAATATTCACAAACAACCTCCATAAAGCAACCCTTCATACAAGCTTAGTACAATACACTGATGACTCTTACCTAATCTGCCCTGCCCCCTCTCTCCAACGTCTACAAAAAATACCCAAGAATCCTTTACTGCAGTTGAAACCTGATTAGTAGATTCCAAATTAATACTCAACCCCCCCAAAAAACAGCTTATGCTCTTTCATCCCCCAAAGCTATAGATCCCATTCCCCCTTTCAAAATTTTTGCCTCAGACAACACTCATATCACACCAGTTGCACATACCAAGCTATTAGGTGTCATCATAAACCAAAACATGAAATTCAACAAGCACATACCTCAACCATAACTAAAGGTTCACAAAAACTAGGCACACCCCACAGATGTAAAAACTACCTGACCCCCAATAGTAAAATTACCATAGCAAGAAGCCACTTATTCTCCACATTACTCTACGCTTCCCCACCCTAGTTAAAATAAATAAAGGCGATCTAAACAAACTATCCACCATAACAGGATAGCTAAATTCGCTAATGACTCTTCCCACAGATCTCACTATTGTTTAGCCCTCCACAAACTGTCCTGGATGGAATTACCTAACTTACTTTCCCTAAATCAACTCACCCTAGCTCACCAAATTCTGTATTACCCCAGCCCTATGTGGCCTAATCAACCATTACACCAACAGCTGTCAGCTGAGGTCCATCAACAGAGGACTGGTAGAAGTATCCAAACGTAAACATAATTCAGGTGATTCCCTACACTCTTGTGCTATTGCAAAAATGTGTAATTCCCACCCACTTGAAGTCAGAACACAGACAAACAGTTAGTTTCAAAAATCAATTAAAATCCTATCTCACTAAGTCTTGGATATGTAAATCCTCTGACCCGGGCCAATTCCTTAAGACCACTCCAGCCTCATTAATCCTCTATAAAGTCTTCCTATAACTTCAAAAACCATATACTTCCTTGTAATACAAGCAGTACCTATGCTTATGGAATCATGTATTAAGTATTTCTGCTTATATTGCTGTATGTTTAACAATGTTGTGAATATTCTCATCTCTTCAAAGTACTACTAAAACTTCTACGGGAATATTTGACAAAGTTGCTAGCTTCTTTTTTAAATTGTTGTAAGCTTTATCTTTGAGCTGACATTTTGTATTATTATATGTTTCACTGTTTGTCATATTGTATGGAGCTTTTCTCCCCGGGCCTCCACTGGAAAATGGCAACCCTGCCCAGTCAGACTTCCCTGGTAAACAAAGGTAAAATAAATAAACTCAGCTCAGGAGCAGTGTTTGGTTAAGTGACTCACTCAGTGTCACACAGTTAGGTAATGTAACAATGTAACAGGTTCCAGCCCGGGAGCACTGTCTGGATAAGTGACTTACTCAGAGTTACATAGTTAGGTAATGTAACAATATAACAGCTCCCAGCCCGGGACACTGTCTGGTTAAGTGACTTACTCAGAGTCACACAGTTAGGTAATGTAACAATGTAACAGCTCACAGCCCAGGCACTGTCTGGTTAAGTGACTTACTCAAAGTTACACAGGTAATGAAACAATGTAACAGCTCCCATCCCAGGAGCACTGTCTGGTTAAGTGACTTACTCAGAGTTACACAGTTAGGTAATGTAACAATGTAACAGCTCCCAGCCCAGGACACTGTCTGGTTAAGTGACTTACTCAGAGTCGCACAGTTAGGTAATGTAACAATATAACAGCTCACAGCCCAGACACTGTCTGGTTAAGTGACTTACTCAGAGTTACACAGGTAATGTAACAATGTAACAGCTCCCAGCCCAGGCACTGTCTGGTTAAGTGACATGCTCAGAGTCACACAGTTAGGTAATGTAACAATGTAACAGCTCCCAGCCCGGGAGGACTGTCCGGTTAAGTGACTTACTCAGAGTCACACGGTTAGGTAATGTAACAATGTAACATCTCCCAGTTCAGGAGAACTGTCTGGTTAAGTGACTTACTCAGAGTCAGACAGTGCGGTAAAGTAACAATGTAATAGCTCCCAGCCCAGGAGCACAGTCTGGTTAAGTGACTTACTCAGAGTTACACAGTTAGGTAATGCAACAATGTAACAGCTCCCAGCCCAGGAACACTGTCTGGTTAAGTGACTTACTCAGAGTTACACAGTTAGGTAATGTAACAATGTAACAGCTCACAGCTCAGGAACACTGTCTGGTTAAGTGACTCACTCAGTGTCACACAGGTAGGCAATGGAGGCTGAGGGACTCAAACCCTGGCCAATGGACCACAGGATACTCATTAAACCTCTGTGCCAACTGCCAGGCATTATGAAGCCTTTTCTTCTCCTAATGATCACATTTCTATTGGCTCTCAATAAGGGCTCATCTTAACAACTGTCCAGCGTTATCCTCAGAATCAGTATGTCTTAATCTTAAAATGTTAGTACACTTTTTGTCAAGACAGGAAAAACTATAATACGTTACTTTGACTGTACATTGCTTTTTCATTGCAAGTTATTTCCAAAAAAAAAAAAGAAATCATTCTTGCTGTGTATCTATACATTCACTTCTCCATTACTTGACTTTGAAGCCCATTCTGTATGAGAACAAACATGTCATATATATAACATGTTAATAAAGTGTTATGTTTAAATCTTGTATTGTCAAATGATACTTTTTAATGCTTGTTGATAATTTGTCCTTCATCATCTTGCTCTGGGTGTAACAGACCCAGGGATTTATGGCAACAATGTAGCACGTGAAATGCCACCAATTATGCTCTAAAATCAGCAGAAAGATAATACAGTTATGCACCATAGTGTCATGAGATCTGATTATAATGAGGTACTTTGTTATGTACCTTTAAAGCTGTTTTGAATGGTCTTGCACTGCAGCAACTATGGCAGCCATAAAAGAAGAGTAACAAAGTGGTTTAGCAGACTTCAAAGCTGTGTTTCCCCTGTCACTAACAGGACATAGGGTTACCATCTGTCCCACTTTGTGAGGGACAGTCCCTCTTTGGGCAGTTGTGTCCTGACAAAAAATATTAAAAATGGCAAATGTCCTGAGATTGTAGGACATGATTATGTCCTATATTGTATGTAATAGTTGCATAACACAGTTATTCTGTATCTAAAATACCTAAATGGTATAAGAAACAGAATAAGCAACTAAAATGCTACAAGAATAAGCTAGTAAACTAAAATGCTACAAGAATAAGCTAGTATGTAGGCAAAAAAGTTAAGTTCTATCCTTTGTACTGACCGTGGGTATGTGTCGGCCTGTAAAATCTGATGTTTGTCCCGAAAATGTTCCACTTTGGCCATTTGAAAAGTTGGCAACCCTAACAGCACATGCTAAGTGTTTTACAGGTTTGAAAGCCAATAAAGCACTTAGCACGTGCTATCAGACAGCAGGACGTCCATCAATCAACTTATTAGTTAAGAATTATAGTGGGGGAAGGGATAGAAGATGAAAATTAGGGACGATTTTTAAATAATCCTCTAATTCACTTAAAAGCTTTACAGAACAACAGGATTTGCATCAATATGCCATTTCCTGAAAAAATATGACTTCTGAAATTCTTATTTTTTCAGTTTTGACTATAATCTTTGGTGATTTACCAAAAAAAAAAAAATATGAGGACAAAAATTTAGAGATAATTGATAGGCAAGGACAGAAGGCAGAAATGAAACTATTTATTTTCTGCCACAATTCTTTGCTGACCTGCATTATGTGTTAGTCATTAGTGTGAGGCTTGATTTTAACAGTGCTTGGAGGGTATAACAACTGTTACCACCTCAAGTGTTATTATGATCTTGAGAAGAGCTTAACAAATTTACATTTTTCCCAATATTGGAGTATAATTTTGGTACTCCATGCACTATAAGTCGGTTGTAACTGTTATGAGTTAAGTATTTTTCTGTACTTCGTTTCACAACTATTAGTATTAAATGAGTCTGAAAGCCTAGGACATTTGATATCAAATTCATTCCTTCCTGTTTCCTGATAATCATCCCAAATCACCAGTTTTCATATATGTTATCATATTACTTTTCCTGAAATTTCTAATGAATTCTCACTGAGTAAACAAAGGTATTTTCAGTGAGTGCTGGCAATACAAATCATAATCATTGAAACTATTTTAATGAAACAAACAAAAGTTACTTTTATTTCAGAAAAGGAGCACCTTACCATGCCCTCATGTAAAGGGCACTTATATATATATATATATATATATATATATATATATATATATATATATATATTAACTCCATAATACCACTGTAGTAAAGATAAGAACAAACTAAATAAATATTGAACGGATATTGAAATATGAACTCAACGGATCCTGGAAACTATCGCCCCATAAGTCTCACTAGCTTGGTCTGCAAAGCTATGGAAAGGATCATCATGGACCTTATAAATAAAGATATTGGGGACCTACAGACACTGGATCCTACCCAGTTCGGCTTTGTTAAGGGCAGATCCTGCCTCTTAAACCTGGTCAATTTCTTTGAAACAGTCACCAAGGCCATTGACAAGGGGAAGGTGGTCCACACAGCCTACCGGGACCTCGCAAAAGCCTTCGATACAATACCCCACTCGGGCATTATAGATAAGCTCACCAGCTTAAATATAAACCCCTATGTCACTAGATGGGTTGCAAACTGGCTCAAGGACAGAACCCACATGGTTAGAATAGCTGGAGCCATGTCAGACTCCAAACCAGTTACAAGTGGCATCCCACAAGGCTCAGTCTTGGGACCTCTCTTGTTCGGTATATATTTCTCGGAGGTACAGGCCAACATGGAAGGACTGTCGCTGACCAAGTTCGCAGATGACTGCAAACTGGGCACTATAATAGACTCTCCAGCTGACACAAGCATCCTCCAAAAGGGCCTCATAGAAACAGACAACTGGTGCCAGAGCCATGGCCTCAAGCTAAATGCCAAAAAGTGTATAGTCGTCCCCTTTGGCAAAAACAAAGTGCCCACAAATTACCACATAGGTGGTAATCCATTAAGTACAGAAAAAGTAATTAGGGACCTGGGGACCCAAGTTGATAGCAATCTCTCATTTGACAACCACGTGGCCAAAGTGGTTAGAAAAACATTTTATATAGCCCACCTAATCATGAAGGGATTCACATCTAGATCAGGGGAGGTCATCGTGCCTCTTTACTCATCCCTCATCAGGCCCATAATTGAGTACAATGCCCCCTTTGGGATGTACCTTACCAGACACCTGCAGCAACTGGAAAGACCCCAAAAGTACCTCACCAAGAGGATCAAGGGGCTCAAACAGATGCCGTATGCTGCCCGGTTAAAGAAACTCCAGCTCTACTCAGTGGCATACTGCCTGCTCAGAGGCGATCTGTGCCTGACTTATAAAGCCATGTCCAACCCGGAATTAATGGACATGCTGCACCTCAGAAAATCCAAATCCCATCGAGCTACACGCGCGAGGGACTTAAACCTCAGCACTGAAATAAATAGGACATGCTGGAGGGACAGATTCATAACCCAGAGGCTCCCTTCACTCTGGAATAAAATCCCAGTCCAGGTTAGGCAGAGTCCCTCATTGACTCTCTTCAAGAGGAATCTTGATGAGTGGATGGGAGATCGTAGGTTTACCCCGGGTTTCACTTCTGTGTCACTGTTAGACAGAAGCGCAGTATACTAACCTCGAAAAAGGGCATAGCAAAATTAATTTAAAATGGGTGGCGAAAGCCATACACACTCTGGCTAGGCTTATAAATGCCCTAGGGCAGATAGCCTAGTATGAACCTATGAACCTATGAACCTATGAACATGGCTATTCATAATCGCTAACTAGTCTGAGATACTGTTCTATTGGAGAGTTTCTACAAACATGTCAAAGATGGAGCCTGCTTTGTCTTAAAATTGTAGTGTTATTAATAAGTTTATTACTAATGTTGGACATGCATCAACAGGGCACTCAGAGCTGTGAATGTAGTTTCATTCTAAAAATAAAGTATTATAGTCAATTCAATTAATAGAGTAAGTGGTAAAAAACTACTAAAACATTCAAAAACGCTTTTCTGATAAAACTCATTTTTCTTCGAAAAGTAAAACATTTGCTCTTGTTGCAAACAGCAGTACTTACTTTGACTATAAACGTCTCTCCCAATGATGGATCTTGGGCAAGAAGCACCTGAAACAGATTGATGAATGTAATTATTAGCTCTCATAGTCTAGCGCCAGGATACACGATGAAGTACTGTACAATTTAGGAATGGTATTATGTTCTTATATCACCGTAATACAAGCTGAAGTAAAATAACACGCCCGATAATATATGTCTAATCTTTATAGGCAAGGAATTAGGCTGTCAGGATGTGCTACAAAACATGGATAATGTGAAGCATGTGATTATCCAAATTTGGTAGGACATTAAATTGGTAATAAACACAGGACTGCTTATATTTCATTTTAATGGTGAGTAAAACGCATTTCTGTACTGTGATTAAAAAAAGTACTTAAATTAGCTTTTGTTTAACTTTTTTATTTAAATGTATAAATTATACTTCCATTTGCTTCCCTACACAAGCAGGAGAAATATATCTCAAGGCTGGTCAAACAGGATGTTGCCCTCAAGCTTCTCCACATTCAAATCACCATAGGCAAAACCCCATACCACTTCTTTACAAGCTATAGGTCCCTCTCTATGACCCAGGAAAACCATAACATGTATTTAAGCTTACTGGAAACACTTCCCATCCAGCCCAAACTGTATTCATGGGCGATTTTAATTATCTCACTATTAACTTGAAATTATATACAATACCAAATGTACAGGCACAGACATTTCTGGATTTTGCAGACAGAAACTCCCTGGACCAGACTGTCAATACACCAACTAGGGCTGCAAACATAGTGGATCTGGTCCTTACTAATATGGGAGACCACTGCACACCCCCCTAGTGTTATGTCCTCTCTGGTAAGGTTAGACCACAAATCGGTCTTCTTTGAAGTAAAAATAAAACCCGGAACCCCAACTAACCTTGGAATGTTCAGGAATTACTATAAGGCTAACTTTCTATTATTAAGATATAACCTATCAAAATTTCGAGCCCCCCCAAACTCTGAGAGCACTGCTACCTATGCAGAACTGTTCACAGAAACCCTATGCATGCATGTTGACAGCTGCACAGAAACAGCTGTACCACCAGGCATAAGTAGAGAACCAACTCAAAAAACAAATCACCTTGGTAGAATCACAACATCAATAGGCTTTATAACAGAAATAAGAAAATCATGGCAAAAATTAGGAGGTGCAGCACCTAGCAGGATAATAGGGCTCTCATAAAAATAAATAAATAAATAAATAAAAAATAAAAAAAATAACTCAGAGGACAAATAAAGTCTACCAAAAACAAATTTGAGGTAAATTTGGCCTCCCAAGTCAAGGACAAAAATGAGATATTCTTTAGTAATGTTCGCATCCTCAAAGGCAGTACACAATCGTGTGCAGAGCTCATTGTTAATGGAGCCACCTATACTGAGCCAGAATATACAGCAAACCTTCTAATAGACAAATTCAGCTCCAGTTTTACCCCTCTCTCTCTCCCACCTCAACCTTCCCTAAGGAAATGTCATCAAATATAACTCCCCCTACTTTCACTAGGGAAGAGGTTTTCAATGCTTTCTCTGAGGCCAAGAATACTGCATCAATGGGCCCAGACAATATCCCATACTGCCTTCTAAATAGCATGAAACATGACTGAATCACTATTTATCTGTAGCCTCCAAACAGGCTTCAGGCCTCATGAATGGATGATAGCAGACACCATCACAAAACACAAAGGTGGGCCATCTATAGACCAGGAAACTACAAAGCCATGGAAAGAATTGTCATGGGAATGGTCAATAATCACACAGGAAACCTCCAGACACTGAAGCCAACCAAGTTTGGTTTTGTCAAGAGTGGGCCATACTTACTCAACCTGATGGATCATTGAGAAGGTCATCAAAGCAATAGATGAGGGCAAAATGGTTCACACTGCCCTCCTTGACCTAGCACACATAGTAATCTAGCCCTTGACCATCATGTGTCTACAGTAGTGAGGAAATACATCTGTGTTGTGCAACTTAAAAGCAAAGGTACGGCATCTGGGTCCAAAGAGATCCTTGTTCCACTGTATTAGGCATTCATCCCACCTATCATTGAGTGCAATGCCGCCCTTTGGTATGTACCTAACCAGCCACAGCCAACCAAGGGGATCTCTGGTGGTCTAGTGATTAGGATATGGCACTTTCACCCCCACTGCCCAGGTCTAACTCTTGGTCAGTGAATTTCAATGGATTTTTGTGGCTTTATAGCTCAGTCTGTAGAGTGCTGGTCTTGGAAACCAAGGTTTCTGAGTCTGAATCTTTGTCAAGCCAGTGGTTATGTTTCAAATGCCCTAACAGACAAAGTCAGAGAATTTTATTTTGGGGGGAGGTAGGAGGTTGGCATAATGGTTAAGGTATTTACTTCACAGGGTTTGATTCTCACCTTTGAAGGGAAATTGACTAGGCTTAAAATGGCCTGCAAGGGCAGCTGGCCTAGTAATTATCTATGAACCTATGAACCTATTGGAATGTCCATAGAGGCTCCTCACTAAAAGAATACAGGGTGTAATTAACATGTCCTTTATAGACTACCTCAAAGCCCTATCTCTGTATTCTGTCTTCTACAGGCTGTTGAGGGAAGGTCTATGCCTGGCATGCAAGGCACTGGTGGACCTCTGCCTTATATCCACCAAACAAATAGTACCAGGATTACCTGTCTAAAGACTTACACCTTGCCTGTGATATAAATAGGACCTGCTGGATACACAGGTATGTATCCCAGAGACCACCCCTTTACTGGAACAGGATACCTATCCATGTAAAGCAGAGTTCCTTCCTAACCCTATTCAAGTGTATCTTCTCCAGTTGGATGGGAAACAGGAAATTCATCCTTGTATGTCTCTAATGGACACAAGCAGCCTTAAATGTTTCATCTCCCAGGCCCCTGCTTACACTAATCAAGGGTAGCAAATGTTGGCAGAGATTTGGAATGCATGGCTAGGCTTAAAAAGTTCCCAGTGGTTGTTTGTCTTCTGCACATGTATGAACCTGGTCATTAGTCTCCTGCACATGTATGAACCTGGTCGTTAGCCTACTGCACATGTATGAATTTGGTCATTAGCCTAGTGCACATGTATGAATCTGGTTGTTAGCCTAGTGCATGTGTATGAACTGGGTCCTCAACCTAGTGCACATGTATGAACCTGGTCATTAGCCTAGTGCACATGTATGAATCTGGTTGTTAGCCTAGTGCACGTGTATGAACTGGGTCATTAGCCTAGTGCACATGTATGAACCTGGTTGTTAGCCTAGTGCACATGTATGAACCTGGTCATTAGCCTAGTGCACATGTATGAACCTGGTTGTTCACCTAGTGCACATGTTAGCCTACTGCACATGTATGAACCCGGTTGTTAGCCTACTGCACATGTATGAACCTGGTCATTAGCCTAGCGCACATGCATGAACTTGGTCATTAGCCTAGTGCACATGTATGAACCTGGTCATTAGCCTAGTGCACATGTATGAACCTGGTCATTAGCCTAGTGCACGTGTATGAACCTGGTCATTAGCCTACTGCACGTATATGAACCTGGTTGTTAGTCTAGTGCACATGTATGAACCTGGTTGTTAGCCTAGTGCACATGTATGAACCTGGTCATTAGCCTAGTGCACATGTATGAACCTGGTCATTAGCCTAGTGCACGTGTATGAACCTGGTCGTTAGCCTAGTGCACGTGTATGAACCTGGTCATTAGCCTAGTGCACGTGTATAAACCTGGTCATCAGCTTTATACACACCTATGAATTTATGAACATCATAATGGCAGATGTTTTTCTCCATTGGAAATCATTCCTAGTGCAATGATTCACTTGTTAAGGACATCTCTCCCTTTTTTGAGTTGATGTGACCATTGTGTTAGTATATATAAATTTAGGAGGTGTGGTGTGAAGGCTTGTCCTTACTTGGGTGGTGGTGCAAAGCCCCCCCCCCCAAAAAAAAAACAAAAAAACCCCAAGAAAAAATGACCTTTTCTGCCCCTTTGCATCTCAGGCATTTTTTCACTATTCTTTTAAAACACCGACTTCCACCGACATATCTTCTGTGTGAGTTTAATATTACCTGGATATACAATTATTATTTTTTTCCAAATGACTTCCAGGATGTGCTTTTAAGCAGTGTTTGTAACAAATGTACTTTTGTAGAATTGTGTATTGCAAATTTCATTTCGTTATCAGGTGTTAACCCTGTACTTAATTGCACATTCCTTCTCCTAACTTACACTAACTATATTCGGCACTTACGAACCTCAGAAAGCTATCTGAGCTCTTTCCTTTGAAGTCTACCTCTGTTATTTAAAGCAATGTTTCTGGCTTCCAGCTATCCAGAATTACATTCCTCCTTGTACAAATACTGTTCCCTCCCATCTTTTCAATATGCCCACTTCCTTCATAGCTTAGTTTCCAGCTACTTAATAATCTTTGATTAACAAGTGTTTCCCACATCATCACACATCAGACAACACATTTGCTCTTCAACACATCCATCACAACATCCTAGTCAGTAACCGGTCGCATCCATTACTTGTTGAACTTGTCCTCCTGTTTCTGTTCCATAAGTGATAAGTGCCATTTGACATCGCGTTCGGTATCGTGAGACCCAATGCTGTACATATTATAACAACTACATACACCAATACACTTACTATGGTTGGTTGTCATACATTCTTTAACTGCTTTCAGTCTACTAGTCTTATATCTTTTCCATGTTTAGTTCCTTCTGCCTGCCAAGGACCATCCTACTTTCTCAGCCAACTGGCCAGGTCATTCTTCCTTCAAGACCCAACTTACATGGCTATCATTAACACAGCCATCAGATGTTTTCTGATTTTTAGCCCTAACCCCACAGTGCCAGCCTAGTAACATGCCCTAACCCCACTGTGCATGTCTAGTAACATGCCCTAACCCTACTGTACCTGTCTAGTAACATACCCTAATTCCACTGTACCTGGCTAGTAACATGCCTTAACCCCCCCATGCCTGCCTAGCAACATACCCTAACCCCCTCTTTGCCTGTCTAGCAACATGCCCTAACCCCACTGTGCCTGCCTAGCAACATGCCCTAACCCCACTGTGCCTGCCTAGTAACATGCTCTAACCCCACTGTGCCTGCCTAGCAACATGCCCTAACCCCACTGTGCCTGCCTAGTAACATGCCCTAACCCCACAGTGCCAGCCCAGTAACATGCCATAACCCCACTGTGCATGGCTAGTAACATGTCCTAACCCCACTGTGCTTGCCAAGTAGCATGCCCTAACCCCACTGTGCCCACCTAGTAGCATGCCCTAGCCCCATGGTGCCTGCCAAGTAACATGCAATAACCCCACTGTGCCTGCTGAGAAACATGCCCTAACCCCACTGTGCCTGCCGAGTAACATGCCCTAACCCCACTGTGCCTGCCTAGTAACATGCCTTAACCCCACTGTGCCTGCCTAGCAACATGCTCTAACCCCCACTATGCCTGCCTAGCAACATGCCCTAACCCCACTGTGCCTGCCTAGCAACATGCCCTAATCCCACTGTGCTTGCCTAGCAACATGCCCTAACCCCACTGCGCCTGCCTAGTAATATGCCCTAATCTGACTGTACCTGCCTAGTAACATGCCCTAACCTGACTGTACCTGCCTAGTAACATGCCCTAACCCCACTGTGCCTGCCTAGTAACATGCCCTAACCCCACTGTGCCTGCCTAGTAACATGCCTTAACCCCACTGTGCATGCCCAGTAACATGCCCTAACCCCACTGTTCATGCCTAGTAACATGTTCCAACCCCAGTGGGCCTGCCTAGTAACATTCCCTAGCCCCAGTGTGCCTGCCTAGTAACATGACCTAACCCCACTGTGCATGCCTAGTAACACGGCCTAACCCCAGTGTGCCTGCTTAGTAACATGCCCTAACCCCAGTGTACTTGCCTACTAACATGCCCTAACTCCACTGTGCATGCCTAGTAACATGCCCTAACCCCACTGTGTATGCTTAGTAACATGCCCTAACCCCAATGTGCATGTCTAGTAACATGCCCTAACCCTACTGTACCTGTCTAGTAACATACCCTAATTCCACTGTACCTGGCTAGTAACATGCCTTAACCCTCTCCATGCCTGCCTAGCAACATACCCTAACCCCACTGTGCCTGCCTAGTAACATGCTCTAACCCCACTGTGCCTGCCTAGCAACATGCCCTAACCCCACTGTGCCTGCCTAGTAACATGCCCTAACCCCACAGTGCCAGCCCAGTAACATGCCATAACCCCACTGTGCATGGCTAGTAACATGTCCTAACCCCACTGTGCTTGCCAAGTAGCATGCCCTAACCCCACTGTGCCCACCTAGTAGCATGCCCTAGCCCCATGGTGCCTGCCAAGTAACATGCAATAACCCCACTGTGCCTGCTGAGAAACATGCCCTAACCCCACTGTGCCTGCCGAGTAACATGCCCTAACCCCACTGTGCCTGCCTAGTAACATGCCTTAACCCCACTGTGCCTGCCTAGCAACATGCTCTAACCCCCACTATGCCTGCCTAGCAACATGCCCTAACCCCACTGTGCCTGCCTAGCAACATGCCCTAATCCCACTGTGCTTGCCTAGCAACATGCCCTAACCCCACTGCGCCTGCCTAGTAACATGCCCTAATCTGACTGTACCTGCCTAGTAACATGCCCTAACCTGACTGTACCTGCCTAGTAACATGCCCTAACCCCACTGTGCCTGCCTAGTAACATGCCCTAACCCCACTGTGCCTGCCTAGTAACATGCCTTAACCCCACTGTGCATGCCCAGTAACATGCCCTAACCCCACTGTTCATGCCTAGTAACATGTTCTAACCCCAGTGTGCCTGCCTAGTAACATTCCCTAGCCCCAGTGTGCCTGCCTTGTAACATGACCTAACCCCACTGTGCATGCCTAGTAACACGGCCTAACCCCAGTGTGCCTGCTTAGTAACATGCCCTAACCCCAGTGTACTTGCCTACTAACATGCCCTAACTCCACTGTGCATGCCTAGTAACATGCCCTAACCCCCACTGTGTATGCTTAGTAACATGCCCTAACCCCACTGTGCATGCCTAGTAACATGCCTTAACCCCACTGTGCATGCCTATTAACATGCTCTGTGGTTTGGCAAGCAATGACTATTAATAAAGGCTATTTGCTTCCATATGTGACAGAAGTCTTTAAGACTGCCCTGCCCCCCTAATAGCCCTATCTTTTCCATGTGGTCTCTGGTTTCCACTGGGGAAACTACTGCTGGACTGAAAACTGGAATCCCACCACATCCTCACCCCAAAACATGTGAGCTGGAAATGTTGTGTCACTCCTCCCTTCTCCCAGCCAGCTCCAGCAGGCACACAAGCCCCTAGCTGAATTCTGAATACCTTGTCATAGTTAGGGCTATACCCCTCTACAACAGACCTGGGTACTAATTTTGTATATAAGGATCTAAAAACTTGCTGTAGCACAATTCCACTGATGCAAAACCAGAGAACTTTATTCTCTATCAATGAATGACTTCATCAGAACAACATAACCAGAGGATAGGTGCACTCAAATAGCAAATAGTCACATGACTTAATAAAAGACAGTTAAGAATTTAAAGACACATACACCATAGTTACATAAAACAAATATCTGTACATAAATTTACCCAAATTTAAATTATAGCTTAGCTGCACTCAGTTTAATTAAACTACTGAATGAAACACTTTCATTTATTTCTGGTCTGGCAGTATTATCAGTTGAAGTCACATATTAGGTAAAATCGGGTTATATTGAATAGGCTTTCAAGGGCTCTTAAGCTATTAGCCTAGTAATCTCCTATGAACCTATTAACTACCATATCAACATGGCATACTGAAGCTTCTCACCCCAATGGCCACCCCAAGGGTGTCTATTAGCCTTTTCCAAAACCATAAATAAAAAATCCTTAAAACCAACACAGAATGTTTGCACAAGCCTTCCTAATGTCATATAAATTTTCTGTAATATGCTCTCTGAGGGTTCTTACAGTTTTTCCTTTATAAAAGCTCATGCATGTCTGACAGAGTGTAGCATATACCACACCCGTTGCAGAACAAATATAGCAGCCTTTAGCTCTAAATTTGAAATTGCCTAGTGTACACACATCACTATTTAATATTTACTTATATACATTACAGGACTGGCTGTTCCCATCTTATTATGTGAGGCAAACACTTTTTTGTTATATGGGGGTTGGCATAATTAATTAATTAATCAATGTATTATATCTATCAATCTATCTATCTGTCTATCTATCTATCTATGTTTACTATGAAAGTCTGAAAGGGTTATACCCATTATCAGCAGAGGCCTGTGGAGAAAAGCTCCATTTGCTTACATTGCATTATACTAAGTTCTAGTTAAACAGAGAGTAGTTACATTTTTATTTATATTTATATATATATATATATATATATATATATATATATATATATATATATATACAGCAGTTACATTTATATATTCTAAAGATTTTACAGCAGTGGAAGTTACTAAAGAAGAATCCAATAAAGCCCATTATGGTTACGGTATTCCACTCATAGCAGGATTTGATTCTAACCTCGGATTATTGGATAGGCTTAAAAATGGCCCTTCAGGGCAGTTAGCCTAGTGTTCACCTATGAGCACGATTTTTTAAATACGGCTCCCATTTAAAAGTAAAAGACAGACAATGTGCCATCTTATTTTTTATAAAAGGATCTACCTGTAATAAAGACCAGTTATATTCCTAATACTGGCAGTACTGGCAAGGCAGGCATTGCTAAATGTTAGTACCGTATTCTGGAACACACCTATGGTAAAGGAGCCAAGGATGACAAAAAAACTATTGAGGCGAGCCACTAATAAAACTCCAAAACTTATTAAAGGGTAAGCGCTTTCGTTCCCAAATACTGGAACTTCTTCAGAGCAAATTCAATCTAAAACATTTATCTTATATAGAAAAAACTCACACACCGCATGCACTTAATTAAACAATTAACTGTAAAACCAATTAAAATCTAATAACAATTAGAAATTGTGTAATGCCTTAACTTTAAAATAGATTAATGGAACAAGCCTCATTAATCCCCGGATGAACAGTGGATTTCAACAAAACCTGCCATTTAAATTGACAAATGTCAAGGTGTTCCTTTGTAACCCTCCCCTGAACATCCTGTTTCACCTGTACAATAACTAAAAACTTAAAGAAATGATCACTAAAACAGGATATATATTTAAAAAAGCAGTGGTTTCTCTCTTTTTTCTAATATCCAAAATATGTTCATACACACATTCACTCAACTTTCAGGTGGTCTTGCCCATATAAAAAGCAGGACATAATTGACATTGGGCTAAACAGACCACCCCCCTTTATATAACATGTGTAATGACCATGTGTTTTAAATATTTTTCCATTTATATTAAATTCTTCATTTACTAATATATTTGGGCACAAGGAACATCTCCCACACTTTAAAAGTCCCCATCTTTCTTACAATTGAAATCTCCTGTCTTTTCTGAGATTCCAAATAATTCTTAAAAGTTTTGTCTTTTCTAAAAACTATCTGGGGCTCACTCCCTACTTTATCAATCAGCTCAGTACCTGATAAAAATATTGCACAATTTTTCTTAATGCTGCTGACTATTGCACCACTATCCAAAGTAAATGTGGAATTAAATGTGATCTTCCTATTTGTTCCCCTAATTTGCATATCCCTGTTAGAGTGGTTTCAATCCATATGGATATTACCATTCAAAACAGGGACATAAATTCCTCAATATTTTTGGTTACGACTTCATCCCTTATTTCAGTGAGAAAATCAATAGGGTATCCTCTTCTGACAAACATATTAATCAGAACGTCACATTTGTGCCTAAAAACCTAATTTCCAGTAATGATATAAGCTAACCTGACTAATTGCCCCCTAACTACAGAACTTTTCTGATGAACTTGATACATGCTAGAATGACAGAGGTAAGCATTTGAAAAGGTGGTCTTTCTAAAGATATTAGAACTATATCTCAAAATTATGTTCATCTTAATTTCAACATCCAAAAATGCAATTTTAGTTTTACTTAAAGTATGAGAAAACTTTAAAAAACTTGTGATAGTATTTATATAACCCAAAAATTCCTGGAGTCTTGACTCAGAATGTGCCCACAAAATAAATATGTCATCCAGGAACGTGATATATAAAGACCAACAAATGTGAAACACCTTTCAAAATATAGATATCCTCCCATTCTGCCATAACTAGATTAGCAAAAATGGGAGCACAAGTTGTCCCCATTGCAACTCCAGTACTTTGTTTAAAGTACTGACCATCGAAAAATAAATATTTCTTTGTCAACACAACTTCCATAAGAACAACAATGGAATCAATTATATCTGCTGATAAACTATTACATTTCTTAAGATATTCCTCAAACCAATCTAAACAAACATTATGTGGGATAACGGAAAACAAATTCTTTACATTGATGGTCACAAAGACAGCTTTATCAACATAAAGGGTATCATTCAGACAGTGCAAAAAATGCCATGAATCCTGACAAATTTGAGGTATTCGAGAAGTTGAATCTTTTAAGCAATCATCTAGCCATTTAGCAATAAAAAATGTTTTTGACCTAGTAATGTCCACTATGGGGCACATAGGGGGTTGATTGAGATCCTTATGTATTTTTTGACTACTGAAAATACTAGCAATAACTGGCTTACCATTCAACATAAAATCATAATCCCCTTTGGAAATTTAACCTTGCAATAGCATATCTTCTACAAGAAAACCACTCTTAGAGAAGGCTACAAATATCTCATTGCAAGAAATCTCCTGATATGTATCTCCCATTAAAATACTGGTCATAGTACTGATGTAATCCATATTATCAAACATCACTAAACCACCCTCCTTATCCATTAATCCTATTTTAAAGTTAAGGAATTACACAGTTTCTAATTGTTATTAGAGTTTAATTGGTTTTAGAGTTAAGTGAATGTGGTTTGTTTTTTCTATATAAGGTGAATGTTTTAGATTGAATTTGCTCTGAAGAAGTTCCAGTACTTGGGAATGAAAGTGCTTAACCTTTAATCAATTTTGGAATTTTATTAGTGGCTCGCCTCAATAGTTTTTGTCAGCCTTAGCTTCTTTACCATAGATGTGTTCCAGGTTTAGTTTTGTTCACTGTTTGGTTCTTGGTCTGTCAGTTTAGTACCATATTCCTTGGAAAGTCTCATCTATAAGAATCAATACTAACAATATCATTTTCTGCTACTCCAGAATCATGGTAATAATACCATTATTACGATTTAAAACAATTTCATTATGTAGCTCACTAAGCATTGAACTAGGATATGCTCTTTTTAAAAATGTCTGTTGAGTTTAAATAATTCTTTTAAAAACACATTTATCCATAACCATGCAAGCCAGTCTTACCATCTGGCCCTTAACAAAGGCTCTCTTCTGGTGGTAAGGATGACATGGAATATAAGAAGGAAATGCGATAAGTTGGTTTACAATAAATATTAGCTTATAAAATCTCATTATCTTTATATAAAGTGACATCAACTAATTTACACTTGAACAGTTAAAAAAAAATCAGTTGTTTAATTAGTGTGTGCAATAAACCCAACCATTAGGTCAACAGGACCCTTCCAAAAAATACATATACCATCCAAAAACATATGTTGGATTTCCAATCCCATGCATATACAGAATTAAAGATACATTCTTGATGCCAAAATGAAAAAACTATGTTGGAAAAAATGAGGGCACATTATACCTTCATAGTAACACCTGAGTTTTGGTGACAGTATCCGTGTTCAAAATAAATGTAATTATCCTTTAAAACAAATTCCATAAATAATGTAATCAATTTAATGTCTGCACTTGTTAAGCCTTCGGAACATAATAAAGCTTCAATGAGCCAAGATAAACCTAGGTCGTCAACTATATACAAGTCAATAATATCAATTGTTAAAACACTAAGTCAGATGAACACAATTCAGGAGTAACAGTATTCAAAAATGCCATGAATACTTAATCACATATGTATATTTGGTACAAAAACATTCAGAGCTACACAGGTAAGGCTCCTATACAAAGAACAAGCAGAAACCTATAATTCAAAGTGGAAAAGGATGATGATGCATTGGGGGGGCTCAAGGAACAAGGAGAGATTGGGATTTTGGATGTAGACCTTTAAGGAGAATAAAAATAATCATACAGAGTATTATATTCATAAAGTAGAAGAACTAAAGTAGTTGCTGAACTAGATTAGTCCAGATTTCAGGTTTTGCTGAATTCCGGACTGTGGTATAGTTTCCTGTGTTTCCTATATCCTTACTTGGATAGGAGGAAGCTTCTCTGTTCACCAGTGAGAGTGGGGAGCATTGGGCAGCCTATCTGTCCCTGGAGGAGAGGTCTCAGCCCTGAAACTAGTAGCTTATTGGCCGTTTTGGGTCAATTCCTATCTCTTTCAGTTTCCCTGTTTTAAAACTCACATTTGTGTGGTTTTTCATAGATTCATAGATTCATAGATTCATAGATAAGTACTAAGCTAACTGCCCTTGCGGGCCATTGTAAGCCTAGCCAATTATCCCTTGTGAGACTCAAACCCTGCACCTTGTGTTTGTAAGGCAAACACCATAACCATTAGGCCACCCTCCCAACCCACCAGTATACATCTCCGCACAGCTCCTCGTGGTGTCCTGCAGAGTGATACAGGCAACAGAGAGACCCAAGAGAGACTTTTCCAGATTTAAGTATTTTTTTCTCTGTTTTTTTTGTTCCGACTGCCTTTTCCCACCTAAAAAGCGAATTTCTAACTGATCTGTTTTAAAAAGTTTAAATTGCATTTGCCTTCTGCTTTTTACAGTTTTTGCACTTGTTTTATATCAATTTAAGTCAGTTTTGTATTGTATAACTGTTGTAGGCTACACACTAAAGTGCACTAGCCTGTTTATAGCATTTACAGTGTTTTCTGTGTGTTTTTCTGCTGTTTCCTGAAAAAAACAAAAAAACTTTTCCTGCCTTTGCTGAACTAGATTAGTCCAGATTTCAGGTTTTGCTGAATTCCGGACTGTGGTATAGTTTCCTGTGTTGCCCATATCCTTACTTGGATAGCAGGAAGATTCTCTGTTCACCAGTGAAAGTGGGGAACTTTGAGCAGCCTATCTGTCCCTGGAGGAGTGGTCTCAGCCCTGAAACTAGTAGCTTATTGGCCGTTTTGGGTCAATTCTGATCTCTTTCAGTTTCCCTGCTTTAAAACCTGCATTTGCGTGGTTTTGCACGATTTTGTGCATAGCGCAGCATCGGGCAGCGCCGCTTAAATGGGTTTAAACTATTCCCGGCTCCACAAAGTCTGCTCTTCACTTTTTCCCTTAGAACTGTTCTAAATCTCAAAGTAAGCACTCTATTTTCATTCTAAAGCCCCTGCAGTTGCTCGTATAAGTAATCTTATAAGTAAGCACTAATAAACTAAAGCACTACACCCTCTTATACTCCCTTTAAGTACTTGGCTCCCTATTGGTCCTTTTTGATCAGTCAAAAAGTAGTTCCTTATACTATTCTGGCATGTCCAAAAGTCAGTTTTGGGTTTACTCTCCAGTCCAGCTGGTGAATCTGGGAATCTTGAGGCAATGTTACAACTGCCTTATGTACACAGACCACCCTCTCCTCCTTCCAACAAGCTCAAATATATGTGAAAGATGCAACTATATAGCCAAACTGGAGGCTGAGCTCTCTCAACCCAGTACTGGTAAAGTCAGTCAGGAGGAGAAGGTAACCACACACACTACAAATCCAGTCTCACATAGACCTATCTCAACAGCAAACCAAACACATAAACATACAAAAACATACTTGGAGGCTCTAAATAAAAATCTGCCCAAGCAGCAGAGACCTCCAAAGCAGACATCCAAGTGACCGCTACCCCACAACAATACCCACGTATCATATAGTTCACAAAGTCAGTGTGCCACACAGTCACAGCCCTTAAGGCTAAACAACACACATAATACACTTGTAATAGGTGACTCTATTGTCAGACACACTGATGTCCCACTCACCAGGCTGAACAAGGAGAAGGTCACTGTAAGCTGCCTGTCGGGTGCCAGGATCCACCACATAACACAAGCACTCAGGTCACTCCAAAGCAAGTACAAATATGACTCTGTCATTGTCCATGCTGGTGTGAATGACCTGAGACGTGCCTCCCTGGACTACATGAAAAGAGACATAGAGGAGCTCTCTGATCATGTAACCCAGGCCGGTATGACCCTGACCTTGAGTAGCATCTTACCCTCACCAAGAATGATGCCACAGTATAAAGACAAAATGATCAATTTTAACAATTGGCTAAAGTATTGGTGTCATTCAAAGGGGATCCAGTGTCTGTCAGCCTGGGATGACATGCTCGACAAGCCATGTTGCTTTGCTAGGGACGGCTTGCACCTGTCACCCCTGGGCTTTCGAATACTGGCTAAGGCTCTTGCCACCCCCAAAGTGCCTTTTTTAGGCAAGGCTCAAAATACAAACCCACCTCCATAGACAACACAAGGAAAAAGAAACTAAGGGTAATGCTGCTCAATGCCGGAAGTCTAAACCTCAAGATGCACGCGCGCACTCGAGGCTCTCCTCAGTATGGAGAATATCGATATCTGTGCAGTAACAGAAACCTGGTTCAAGGCTCCCAAGAGAACCCCAGCACTACCAGGTTATACCTCATACCATGCTTTTCTTCCCCAAAACTCGGACCGAACCACAAAAGGAGGGGGAGTATCCATATTCATCAAAGATACCCACACCTCCAGGTTAGTGCCATTGCACGAAGCATCGGAGACCATCTATGTGCAACTAACAGTGGGCAAAACTGCCTTTCAGTTTGTAGCGTGCTACAGACCACCCTCCCAAAGTCAGGAATCCCACTCAGCTTTCCTGAGAACACTGGAGAATATGAAGGTCTCTCCAAACACCATTATACTGGGTGACTTCAACTACCCAAACATAGACTGGGAGCACTACTCAAGCCCCAACACCTTCACCCAACAGTTCCTAGAATTTATAAACTCAAATGCTATGGAACAACTGGTCACCACTCCCACAAGAGGGGAAAACATATTGGACCTGATCATCACCAACATGGGGACTCTATGTTCCATACCAGAGGTATACCCTCATTGGTAAGATCTGACCATAAATTAATCTCACTGGACATCCATATCCCATCCCCATCCCCAGCCAAGGAAACCACGGTGAAGAACTTCTCCAAAGCAAACTTTACACTTCTCAAAACTGAGGTGGAATCCTTCAAAGCCCCTGGGCCAGTGGAAAATATGGCCCAAACCGCAGAATCCTTTACAAACGCATTCTATGGACACCTACAGGAATGCATGGATCATGCTATCCCAAATAAAACCAAGACTCACTCCTTCAAAGGCAGGAGACCTATCTGGTGGACCCCAGCCATAAATAAGCTATACAACAGAAGGAGGAAGCTAGTACATGATAGAGCAAAATCCCAAAAAAGGAAGGCATCTCTGATCAGTACTAGCAAGAAACTACGATCCCTCATAAAATCATCTAAGGCCAGCTTCGAAAGAAAAATTGCACAAGACGCTAAAGATAATCACAAGGCCTTCTTTAGTTATGTCAGGAACCTGGGTGGCAACTCCCAGATATGCTCTGAGTTAGTGCAAAATGACAAAAAATACACTGAACCCACAGACATTGCCAACATCCTGGCAGACAGGTTCAGTGCAAACTTCTCCTCCCCTTCCCCCCAAAAGAGCAAATGTCTATCCCAACCGAGTGTAGCCTCCCTGACATCACAGATCAATGGGACCGGACAGTGTCTCGGGCTGCGTCTTACACGAACTCCAAGAAGAACTGAACCCTCACATAAAGTCACTGTTCAATCTCAGCCTTACTACAGGATATGTACCCAAGGAATGGCGTACAGCAACAGTGGTCCCACTCCACAAAGGTGGTGCCACAACAGACCCCAGAAACTATTGCCCTATAAGCCTGACTAGCCTGGTCTGCAAAGCTATGGAGCGTATCATCATGGAACTCATAAAGAAAGACATTGGGAACCTCCAAACACTGGATCCTACCCAATTCGGCTTTGTTAAGGGAAGATCTTGCCTCTTGAAACTGGTCGACTTCTTTGAAACAGTCACCAAGGCCATAGATGAAGGGAAGGTAGTCCACACAGCCTACCTGGACCTCGCAAAAGCCTTCGACACAATACCCCACTCGGGCATCATAAATAAGCTCACCAGCTTAAATATCAACCCCTATGTCACAAGATGGGTTGCAAACTGGCTCAGGGATAGAACCCACATGGTCAGAATTGCAGGTGCCATGTCAAACTCTAAACCAGTTACAAGTGGCATCCCACAAGGCTCAGTCCTGGGACCTCTCTTGTTCGGTATATATTTCTCTGAGGTACAGGCTAACACGGGAGGACTATGGCTGACCAAGTTTGCAGATGACTGCAAACTGGGTGCCATAATCGACTCACCGACTGACACAAGCATCCTCCAAAAGGGTCTCACAGAGACGGATAACTGCTGACAGAGCCATGGCCTAAAGCTAAATGCCAAAAAGTGCATAGTCATCCCCTTTGGGAAAAACAAAGTGCCCACAAATTACCACATAGGTGGTAATCCATTAAGTACGAAAGCAGTAATTAGGGACTTGGGGACCCAAGTAGATAGCAATCTCTCCTTTGACAATCACGTTGCCAAAGTGGTTAGAAAGACCTTCTATATAGCCCACCTTATCATGAAAGGGTTCACATCTAGATCAAGAGAGGTCATTGTGCCCCTCTACTCATCACTTATCAGGCCCATAATTGAGTACAATGCCCCGTTTGGGATGTACCTTACCCAACACCTTCAGCAACTGGAAAGACCCCAAAAGTATCTCACCAAGAGGATCAAGGGGCTCAAACAAATGCCCTATGCAGTTCGGCTAAAGAAACTCCAGCTCTACTCAGTTGCGTACCGCCTACTCAGAGGCGATCTGTCTGACGTATAAAGCCATGTCCAACCCAGAATTAATGGACATGCTTCACCTCAAGAAATCCAAATCCCTTAGAGCTACACACTCCAGGGACTTGAACCTCAGCACAGAAATAAATAGGACATGCTGGAGGGACAGATTCATATCCCAGAGGCTCCCCTCACTCTGGAACAAAATCCCAATCCATGTTAGGCAGAGCCCCTCACTGACCCTCTTCAAGAGAAATCTTGACGAGTGGATGGGCGATAGTAAGTTTACCCCAGGGATCTATTCTGTGTCCCTGCTTGACAGAGGTACAGTAAACTAACCTTAAAAGGGCTACCTTCTGTGACCTACTATACAGAGGCATAGTCAACTAATCTAAAAGGGTGGCGAAAGCCAAACACACTCTGGCTAGGCTTATAAATGCCCTAGGGCAGATAGCCTAGTATCAACCTATGAACCAATGAACCTTCAAATCTGCATTTCATGACATTGAGTTCTTGGATGTGTTGGCTGTAAGGGACATTGAGGGAGAACTTTTTACCAAGCTCTATAGGAAAGAATGCCATGTGAATCATTTGCTACACAGGGATAGTTTACATCCTCCTTACTTTTTAGGAATGATATACGTAATCGAATATATAGAGCGTCAAGGTTAAATGTGAAGGAGCAGGACTTTCAGACACAGGTAAGCGCTGCCGTGGATAATCTCAGAGATAGAGGGTATAATGAGCAACACATCCTTATGAATGTCCATGATGTAGTGGGAATGAGGCATAGTCAGGCCAAGCCCTACTTTTCGGATGAGAGAAGGAAAGTTGGTAGGGTGGAAAATAGACAGGTTGGTGGTATGAAACTTAGGGGTCCTTTGAGCTATACTACTGATGTCTCTCAGTATATAGACATCATTAGGAAGCATTGGAAAGTTTTAGTTACTGATCCTGATGTAGCCAGACTTATAGATGATGAACCTAGGTTTCAGTTTAGGAATAGCAAGTCCTTAAAAAGGAGACTATGTTATCCCAAGGGAACCTTTGCTGAAGACTGTGAATATGGCACTAGGCTATGTGGGCGGTGCAATGTTTGTTCTTATATTGACACCAGTGCTGAATTTTATCATCCTGACCAGAGGAAAATGTACACTTTTAAAGTACATGCCACATGTTTGACTAAACATCTGGTTTATCTTGCTTATTGTGTTAAATGTTTGGGATTCCATATAGGGAAGACCAACGGAACATTTAAAGAACATATAAGAGAACATGTTTACAATATAAATAAACATAACAAGGTTAATGCACTGGCTAAACATGTCATGAACACAGACGACACCCATATGTTCAAGTTCTTGGTCACTGGTAGAATATCAGAGTTCCAGGTTAGGTGATATAGCTAATAAGACTGAAGACTTAGAGTCTACATGGATTGTTAGGTTGAGGGGGGACTCGGGGCATGGTCTTAATGAATCTATACTCCTGAGACCCTGACCTAAAAATAGACCCTTGAGGAACTTTGTGCAACTTTTACTAATGTATTTATGTTTTATTTATGTTTTTATGTGTTATTAAATTATATGCTGGCATTTTGTATGTAATATGCTTTTAAATTGTGATTAGAATGTATCATGTGATTGTTACCATAGTGCTTTATATGAGATGTGTTTTACTGTGCATTTTATACACCTGATGAAGCTATTATAATGAAAGCGCTTGTGTTCTGTGCACTTGAAGTAAAATCTTTCAGTACTGGATAATGCGGTCGTGACTGTGTCTGTTTTTTATTGGATTTATTCATTTTTGTCTTTCTTCGACACAGCACTTGAGCCTGCTTCAGTGGTATTGCTTTTAATTTTTGTTTTGCTGAGTGAATAAATGGTCAAAGTACATGTCACAGCTTCTCTACATTCCAAATGGCAGTTCCCCTGATGTGGCTAGTGTAGCATTTGATGAAATAATTTTTGTTCATTGACTTAGGTTCCCCTGGAATACTAAAGCATTACTAGTTTATTGTTCAGGAATCACTAGTTTATTGTTTGTTCAGGAATGGACCATCTGTCTTTGCAGTGGCTAGTCATAATTTGCTGCGCATCTGTGAGGGACGTGTAATTTAGCCAAGTGTTACTATGAGCACCAGTGGACACATGCGAAGTATTGTGTGTGCATGTGTGTGCCCATGTGGGTCTATTTATTTTGTGGGGTATGGGGGACAGAGAGTACTACTGTAGCTCTCAAATTCTCTGGTGAAGAATCAGGACAAAGCCAACATTTTTATGATGGGGGGAGCCCAAAATAACGGACACTTTTAAATATACCCTAACTCACTCAGAATAACATAAAACATGTTTATCTTGGTCATGCATTTTCTGAATGATAACAATTATGATAACAATTATGAAACTCTAATGCCTGGCATTAGTGGTTGTAATCCTCAATGATTTACCGTAAAATCAAACATTTTGCAAGGGATAAGGCAAAAATAAGAGGTAAAAGCAGGGAGAGTTGAAAGGTATGGCTACAATGTTGCAGTCTGAAAATGCATGATCTTTGTTAGTAACTAGGAAAGCACATACTGAACGAGTTGTTTTGATAACCGGTTCCCTCTACGGGGAGTGACGCACGTAGTTCATGTTAATATATTCATATTTTCTGAGAGCATTGTGGGTATTTAATGGACTCATGGCAGGCAGTAGTGCTTGTGAATACATCCATGCTCAATCCACTGATTACTTCCTCAGAAGCCGCACAGCGGTCTCCTAATCTGGACGGCAGTTTGTTTCCATGCTATAGATGTACCACGTGCACTTGGAACGTTGTGTCCCTTCCATCACTTTCAATCTTCTCTCATTTTCTGGGACATAACATTCCTCATTTTGGATCAAATTTGGCTCTAGTCATGATTTTGTGGCAAAACACTAGCATGTAATACTTACTTAAGGTCAATAAATCATGCTAGGCATTACAGCTGCAGACCTATTTTTCAGAAAATGTGTACTTAAAATTCTATAATTTTATAAACATTCTGAGTGAACAATTTTACTATTTAAAAAGTGTCCCAAGGACCTTCCTCCCTTCTTTAGATAAAAGCTAAAGTGTTATCCCCCTATCCTCTTCAAGCTTATCCCGATTTTGTAAAATCTTAGTGTCCTTCATTATTGTTTTACTAGGGAGACTGTCACTAGGAAACAGGAAATCTTTCTATGCTGTTAGCAAGTCACAATAGCTCTTGATCTATTTTAACTTGTGTTCAGGAAATGAGGATTTATTGAGCAGTTAACAGCACTGAAGGAGTGCTTTCTGCATCACAGAGAATATATCGGAATAAACAGTAATGGTCCCCTAACTTTCACTCAGTATCTATTACTCCAAATACAGTAGAAGTTAAAACCATAGCTGTCAACATTTTACATTCAGAATTAGGGCCATAGCAAAACAATTAATAACTAGGGGAAAGGGCCTCACACGAGGGGCACTTTCTAAACACAGATTCATTAACTTATAAAACTGATGAAAAACAAGTAGCAAAGGCTGTGATTATTAGTATGTACTGACTGCAACCTACTACCTTTCCTCAAAAAAATTCCAGTTTCAGGAGGAATAGTGCAAAATCCTCTGTCAAAATGTGGGATATTTGACAAGTATGGAAAACTTTGCACACAGCAAAACAAAAACTTAAGATCTTAACAGCTTATTGGTCAGATATTTCCGGACTTCTTAAAAAATCAGTGAATGTGTCAAATTAATTTGCAGAGGTTTCTCTCCAAGATACAGGATGTGTTTTAATAATGATCCTTTGTGCCCTTATATCTTCAGCATTTTTATGCATGTGCGCGCGCGCGCGCGCACACACACACACACACACACACACACACACACACACACACACACACACACACACACACACACACACACACACACACATTGACACTAACACTCACACACAATTTCTTAACTTCTTTTCTACCTGGAGAATAATTCCAAAACAGTACATCCTTAGTTCTATAGACATCAGAGTATGTTGTCTCGGGTTACTGGGGGAAAACAGAATAATTTCTCTTTTTTTCATCTTTGCAAAAGACACATTATGATGCGTTGATACTATTACACCCAACACACTTTTCTGTTTTTTAAAATAATAATATTGGCAAAATCACTTGTATCAAATGTCCATAAGTTCTTTAACGCTATTAGTTTTAGTGTCCATTTTTGCATTTTTTTGTCAAATGTACATTATTTCTGTGCTGCAACTGAGAAATTATAATGTGCTATGAGGCACAGCCTTATGGTACAAGATATCTCCCATGTGTACTCATTGCCGTTCTAATGGACTATGCAGTGTTTCAGCTTTCTTGTCAGCTGTTACCCACCACATACCATATTGTAGCCAGTGACAAATTATGATACAAAGTTAATTTTCCTCTGCATCAGCAAGCAGAGCTTCACACAATGTTACTCACCTATTATGAATATGACTACATGAAGTAAAACACGCTAGCAATGAACAGTATCCAGCTTGTAGTTCTCTTCTTCTTTAGCCTGTTTTCATAGTACTGACAGCCTCGGTAAAACAGGTGGCTTCAGCATTCCAGCACAGTATTCTTCTTGTATGCTTTGAACCTGCTGGCTACAGCTTTCAGTGGCCAGTCTCTCTTTGTACTCCTTGCCTGTACAGTAATGGTGCTCTTTAAAAAGGATGCCACGTTCTATTCCACTGAAGCAATAAGCATCCACACGTCTGCCTCTACAAGCACATCAGCATATGGCATAACGTGTGTACATATAACAACAGGTAAACAATGTTGACGGCTTTGCTAAAGCCATGATGTATTTTGGCTTTGCTAAAGCCCTGATGTATTTTGTTTACTTTATGCCTATGTATAAGTGCCCAGTACCCCTTAAAAATGTAATTAGTTTAGTTTTCCACAACTTGCCCTTTCATGAGACCATTCTTAGGAAACAATTAGAAGTGAGCAGTGGTCTTAATCAAGTTATTTATTATCACAGCCATTATCTGTTGTTCCTCAAATTATTAGTAGGTGGACAGTATATCAGTGAACTTACTTGACATAATTTGTTACCACTACTATGAATTACATCACTGCAAATGAATTATTGGCACACTAGTTCTTTTAAATGTAGCCATCTGCCTTAAATACCACAGTAATTATGTTTCCCAGCTGGATTTATTGACATTGTTACTTACTGGTACACAGAGTATTATTAAACGCTTCACTTCCATTTCACATACTTCTCAATCTTCCCTCAGGGTGCTGCTTTCATGGGTACAGTGGGCCCTGCATCTCGTTGTTAATTTTTATTAATTTATTTGATTACTATACAAGTACTCTGTGTAATTAATCTATTTTCACTCATGTCCTGAAGCATTTTATAGGGTTATGGAAGAGCTGCATGATTAATTGTTGACATACTGCAAGCCATAACAAAATAACTGTCTATTGAAAAAAAAAAGAATGTGCGTGGTCGACACACGTGGTAGAAATGAAACTTCTGTAAGGATGTGCGAGGGAGCTTATAATTACTGTACCATTTGCTTTCCTTTGCACTTTCTTACAAAAGTTTCACTTCTGCCACGCGTGGTGACCAAGCACATTCTTTTTTGGACAATTGAACTTTTATCACTAAAGAAAAAAGTCCTGTCAATAATTGTGTGCCAATATATATATATATATATTTTTTTTTTGCTGATAACACTTATTCAGGAAAAAGGACATTTAATAAAACATGTAACCCTAAAGCACGATAAATATGCAAATTAGTTTTTCAAGTGACCCTTGACAACCGTTGCTTGACAGGGATGAGACTACTGGCAATACATTACTCCATATCCTGTGTTGATATCCCAGCTGCCTTTGCATTGCTGACCCCAGTACAGTTCTGCACTGTCATATCATGTGCCTGCAATCCTAGGCTCCACCATAGTAATTTGGGATTTTGCTGGCTGGCTCCTTGTAGCCATAGATCCCCCTCAAACTCCTCCTGCCTTCAACTACAAATACTTAGGACAAGGGCCTCTCTATCACGGTAAGGCCTCATCATGTTAACATGGTACAGTTTGTACCCCTGTCTCCTGCCTAGCAGTTCTACCATGTAGTTAACATCACTGACCTTCCTTACCACCTTGTAGGGTCACTCCCAAGCTGCTTGCAGCTTGTTGTGTCTGACAGGAATGAGAACCATTACCTGCTGCCCCACAGCATATTCTCTAGCTCGAGCATTCCTGTCATACCAGACCTTTTTCTGCTGTTGGGCTTCTGCTAGGTTCTCCAGGGCCAAGCCCATGACTTCCCTGAGCCTTGTCCTGAGGTTTAGGACATATGCCACAATGGGTCTACTTCATAACATTGAAATTTCATAACAGTGAATTTTATAACATTGAGACCAAAACATCTAAATCCCAAAACACTGAAAACCCAAAACATTGAAAACTCAGAACATTGAAAGTGTGCTGACTCCGGCCTTTTCTTCAGTACCACCGTCACCAGCCCATATAACATAGCTGGTCTCACTACCCTCTTGTAGACCTTCCCTTTCACTCTTACTGGTACCCGTCTGTCACAAGTCACTCCTGACACTCTTCTCCACCCACTCCATCCTGCCTGTACTCTCTTCTTCACCTCTCTTCCACACCCACCATTACTCTGAACTGTTGATCCCAAGTATTTAAACTCATCCACCTTCACCACCTCCACTCCCTGCATCCTCACCATTCATTTATCCTCCCTCTCATTCACACACATATATTCTGTCTTAGTTCTGCTGACCTTCATTCCTCTTCTCTCCTCTCTACAGCACATCACCTCTCCAGGGTCTTCTCAACCTGTTCCCTACTTTCACTACAGATCACAATGTCATCCACAAACATCATAGTCCATGGGAACTCCTGTCTGATCATGTCTGTCAACCTGTCCATCACCATTGCAAATAAGAAAGGGCTCAGAGCTGATCCTTGATGTAATCCCACCTCCACCTTAAATGCATCTGTCATTCCCACCGCAGACTTCACCACTGTCACACTAACCTCGTACATATCCTGTACCACTCTAACATACTTCTCTGAAACTCCCTACTTCCTCATACAATATCACAACTCCTCTCTAGGCACCCTGTCATATGCTTTCTCCAAGTCTACAAAGACACAATGCAGCTCCTTCTGACCTTCTCTATAATTCTCCATCAACACTCTTAGAGTAAACATTGCATCTGTAGTGCTCTTTCCTGGCATGAAACCGTACTGCTACTTATTAATCATCACCTCCTTCTTAACCTAGCTTCCACTACTCTTTCCCATAACTTCATGCTGTGACTGATCAATTTTATCCCTCTGTAGTAACTGCAACTCTGCACATCACCCTTATTGTTAAAAATTGGTACCAAAACACTTCTTCTCCACTCCTCAGGCATCCTCTTACTTTCCAAGATTTCATTAAACAATCTGATTAAAAACTCCACTGTTATTTATTTTATTTTACATTTGTTGACCGGGATAGTCCGACTGGATTAATGTCCATTTTCAGCAGAGGCTCGGGGAGAAAAGCTCCAAGGTAGACAGATACAGTAATAACAAAGAAGGCATATTACAGATATAGTATTAACAAAGAATACATAAACAAACATGAATAGACAATTTCACAAGTTCGAGTTACCTCTGGTAACAGTCAGGGGAAAATTAAACAGTAGTTTGATTAACTGATTATTCACATTCATGGTGAGAGTTAGCCAGGCTTGTTACAGTGGCAAAGCCAGTTTAGTGCTAGATGTTGTTTGAGTTTAGCTTTAAATTGGCATAGGGAGGAGAGCAAAGTAATATCAGCCAGTAGTAGTTTCCAGGCTCTGCCTGCAGAGTTTGCAAAGAGGGAATCACCGGCTACATTGTTAATTTTGATTGTCTGAATTAGTAGTCTGTTTGAGCATCGAAGCAGTCTCGGATTGTTATGTGGGGGGTGATAATATTTCTAAGAACTAGCATATTATCTGGCTTATAGAGGATTTTATTAACCATGATCAGAAGGTTATATTGGATTAGACTGGAAAGTTCTAGCCACCCAAGCTGTTTGAGGTTGATGCAGTGGTGTGTTCTAAAAGGCAGGCCAGTGGCAAACCTGGCAATGTGATTGTACCAGGTTGACATTCTATTAAGTACAGACTTGTTTAGATTGGAGAGAAGGGGGGAAGCATTTATAAGTGTTGAAAGCAGGTGAGAGCGAGCTATGGCCATCTTAGCTAGATGGGTTCGGAAGGCTTTTATTCAATATAGTGACCCAAGTGTTTTATTGATGGTCTTGATTGATTGGTTTACATGAAGGTCAAATTTTAGGTTATTATCAATAATGACTCCTAATAGATTTGTAGAGGGGTCAGCGATGATTATTGTGCCATCCTTTGCATTTATGTCTTATTTAGCTCTCCTAAACACTTCCATGCTTCCACAGGTATGTAATCTGGACGAACAGCCTTTCCATTCTTCATCCTCTTCATAACTGTCCTTACTTCCTCCTTGCTAATCCATTGCACTTCCTGATTCACTATCCCCACATCATCCAACCTTCTTTCCCTCTCATTCCCTTTATTCATTAGCCCCTCAAAGTTCTCTTTCCATCTGCTCAACACACTCTCCTCACTTGTGAGTATGTTTCCCTCATTATCCTTTATCACCCTTACCTGGTGCACATCCTCTGGCTAGCCAATCGGTACAGGTCCTTTTCTCCCTCCTTAGTGTCCAACCTTTCATACAACTCTTCATATGCCTTATCCTTAGCTTTTGTCACCTATCTCTTCACCATATGCCTCATCTCCTTATACTCCTGTTTACTTTCTTCATCTCTCTGACAATTCCACTTCTTCTTTGCCAACCTCTTTCTCTGTATACTCTCCTGTACTTCCTCATTCCACCATCAAGTCTCCTTGTCCTCCTTTCTCTGTCCAAATGTCACACCAAGCACCTTTCTAGCCATCTCCCTTACTAGCTCTGCTGTAGTTACCCAGCTGTTTGGTAACTCTTCACTGCCACCCAGTGCCTGTCGTAACTCTTCCCTGAGCTCCACCTCACAAGCACCCTTTTTCAACTTCTACCATTTGATCCTTGGCACTACCCTCACACTCCTCCTCCTCTTCTTGATCACCACCGTCATCCTACAGACCACCATCCTATGCTGCCTAACTACACTTTACCCTGCCACCACTTTACAGTCACCAATCTCCTTCAGACTGTCCCTCCTACATAGAATATCATCCACCTGTGTGCATCTTCCTCCACTGTTGTATGTCACCCTATGCTCCTCCTCCTTCTTAAAATATGTATTCATCACAGCCATGTCCATCCTTTTCACAAAATCCACTACCAGCTGACCTTCTGCATTCCTCTCCTTAACACCATACCTACCTATCACTTCCTCATTCCCTCTGTTCCCTTCACCAACATGCCCATTAAAATCCGTTCCAATCACCAATCTCTCACTCTTGGGTACACTCACCACCATTTCCTCCAACTCACTCCAAAAATTTTCTTTCTCATCCATTGCACACCCAACTTGCGGAGCATATGCACTAACAGCATTAATCATCATACCATCAATTTCCAGCTTCAAAAACATTATCTGACACTCTTTTCTCCTCCAAAACACTCTTGGCATACTATTCCTTCAGGATAACCCCTACCCAATTTCTCCTCCCATTCACACCATGGTAGAACAATTTGAACTAGCCTCCGATACACTTAGCCTTACTCCCCTTCCATCTGGCCTTTTGCACACACAATAAATCAACCTTAGTTCTTTCCATCATATCAGCTAGCTCTCTCCCTATGCCAGTCATACTGCCCACATTCAAAGTTCCTACCCTCACTACCACACTCCTAACCTTCTTCCTCTCTTCCTGCCTTCGGTCATGCCTTCCCCCTCTTCTTCTCCTTCTCCTTCTTCAGACAACAGTAGCCCAATTTCCATCAACACCCTGTTGGCTAACAGTTCTGGTGGTGGTCGTTGTTAACCCAGGCCTTGACTGATCCAGTATGGAAATCTGTATTGTCCGCATATGTCATTTGGCAAAAGTTTTACACCGGATGCCCTTCCTGACATACCCCCCCCCGCCATTTATCTGGGCTTGGGACCGGCACAAAGAAATGCACTGGCTTGTGCATCCCCAGTGGCTGGGTTATATGCAACTGCCATAATCTAATTTAATTTCAGCTATTTTTCTGAAGTTTTGCTGAACTGAAGTTAACCTCCTGTATTCCATTTTCCACTGCTAAAATATATACATTTAAACAGTTACACTAGTGCATGCACATTTCTGTTCTCTTCCAGCAGACCCACTGTGGTTACATTTTAAGAACAAGTACTTTATAAAATACGTTTTTAACACACATGTCTGTACAGATCTAGTTTGATATACACGACATACAGTTCTAATACATTTGTAACACAAGCATCTTATATAAATCATGTTGATATTCACAAATGACATATAATTATTTACAAAATTCCAGATAGCTGTGCTGGCAGTGCCTCCTTTCATGACAGTATAGAATAGTTGCCAAGTGATAGTTTAAAAGACAGATGTGAAGAGGGAGGAGGGGAGGGGAAGGAGTTGAAGGGAGACACATTAAGTATCATAGTTTATGCTTAGTACCATGGGTAGACATGAGAGTTGAGGTAATGTTTTTTCAGATTGAGTTTCAAGGACTTAAGGGATTTAATAGCAGAGATATCTGGAGGTAGGGCATTCCAAAATTTAGCTATGGCACAGGAGTAGAGGCTGTGCCCAGCTCTTTTAGTAGGTCAGTGTAATTTCAATAGTAGTTTGTTAGTTAAGTGGAGATTTGTGGGTGGGATATAAGGCTGTAAGATAGTCTTTCAGGCTGGGCAGTTAACAGGTTTATAGATTAGTTTGTGAGTGAGAGATACTTGCACGTAGTTCAGGTAGTGGAGGAATTCTAACCAGTTTAGTTTGTTAAGGGCATAACAGTGGTGAGTACGGTTGAGTAAACCAGTTACAAATTTGGCAATTTTATGGTAGCAAGCTTGGAATTTATTCTTTAGGGATGAATGGAGGTTAGTGAGTATAGGGGACCCACAAAGAAGGGAGGGGAGCAGGAAGGTATTGGCAAGTGTTGCTTTGGCGGAGGCATCCATGAACTGTTTATGTCTGTAGGGTTTACTGAGTTTAATGTGTGTTTTTTAATTGAATTTAATATATGTTGTTTGAAGGTGAATTTATTATCAATAATTATACCTAATAGTTTAGCCTGGGTTGCTATTTCAATTTGAGTTTTCTTTTGTGAAAAAAATTTTGAACTCTTCTGAATGGCTTTGGTGAGAATAGTAGGAGCTTAGTTTTATTTGGGTTTAATAATAGCTGAGCATTACTTATCCAGGTTTCAAGAGAGATAAATGCATCTGTATGATTATTAAGAGGTGTTGAGGGTTATTGGAAGTAGCGATAATAGTGGAATCATCAGCATATTGGATGAGTGTGCTTTGAAGGAAGGCAGTGTGAAGGTTGCTAATGAAAATATTGAAGAGCAAGGGTCCAAGAATGGGCCCTTGGGGGACTCCAGTACAATTTACCTGGTATTCATATAGATTACTTTGCCACTTGACACATTGTTGTCTGTTGGTTAAGTAATTGAAAAAACATTTGCGAGCATCCTAGTATAGAAAGTTGTTCTAAAAACTTATGATGTGACATTGTATCAAAGGCCTTTGATGGGTTAAGTAGGATTACTGAGAGTGACAGGCCTGTGTCCATAGCTTTGTTTACAGTATCTGAGAAGGATAGCAGTAGGATTACTGAGGGTGACAAGCCTGTGTCCATAGCTTTGTTTACAGTATCTGAGAAGGATAGCAGTAGGATTACTGAGGGTGACAGGCCTGTGTCCATAGCTTTGTTTACAGTATCTGAGAAGGATAGCAGTAGGATTACTGAGGGTGACAGGCCTGTGTCCATAGCTTTGTTCACAGTATCTGAGAAGGATAGCAGTAGGATTACTGAGGGTGACAGGCCTGTGTCCATAGCTTTGTTTACAGTATCTGAGAAGGATAGCAGTAGGATTACTGAGGGTGACAAGCCTGTGTCCATAGCTTTGTTCACAGTATCTGAGAAGGATAGCAGTAGGATTACTGAGGGTGACAGGCCTGTGTCCATAGCTTTGTTCACAGTATCTGAGAAGGATAGCAGTAGGATTACTGAGGGTGACAGGCCTGTGTCCATAGCTTTGTTTACAGTATCTGAGAAGGATAGCAGTAGGATTACTGAGGGTGACAGGCCTGTGTCCATAGCTTTGTTTACAGTATCTGAGAAGGATAGCAATGCTGTGGTGGTACTGTGAGCAGGCTGAAAACCATGTTGGGTGGGAGAAAGGAGACAGTTATCTAACAGAAATTTTATTAAGTAGATACACTTTTCAAGTAAATGACCCTAGAAATTACATGACAAATACAGCATTATGTTTATAACAGGTGTGAAGAAATGACCCTAGAAATTACATGACAAATACAGCATTATATTTATAACAGGTGTGAAGAAATGACCCTAGAAATTACATGACAAATACAGCATTATATTTATAACAGGTGTGAAGAAATGACCTTAGAAATTGTTTTTATTGGGGTAGGTGTTTTCAGTGAATGTTTGGGTTAGATTTACAGTGTGATTGGAGTTGTTATTAGGTGTGGAGTTTTAGTATACTTTCGATAAAGTGGGTATTACACGTTAGCTATTTGAGTTGGTTCTATATCAGGGGCTGATAGGGGGGTTTGTGATGTTCCTGGAGTAAAGACAGCTGAAATAGATTTCCAACATTTTTTAGGGTTGCTGGTTTGGGATGTGAATTGCTGAGAGAAGTAGTTTTTTTGGTGGCAATTACTAGTTTTTTTGTCTTGTTACATAGCTAGTTATATTTTTCTTGGTTGGTTACATTTTTATCCCTTTGCCAGTCTTTCCAGGCTCGATCTCTAGTTAGTAGTATTTGTTTAGTGGATTTTTTAAACCAAGGTGCATGGTTTATTTTTGTTCTTTTGGTTCATAGTGGAGCTATGGAGTTGAGGGTATCTAAGAAAATCTTGTTGACGTGACATAAGGTATCATCCAGTGGTAGTGTGTTTAGTAAACAAATAAATAAATAAATGTAAAACAAAAATTTAAAAAAACATATGCCATGGAATTGCCTCATTATGTGCCTGTTCTTCATGACAAAAGTGTCAGCCTTATGCCCACTGCTTACCAGGATATGGTCTACTGTTTGGTGGTAGAAGGGAGCAACCCTTCTGATTCACCTCAAGCACAGGTACCACTGTGCCAACAGAGAACACATTATGCATTCACAGGTAAATGCTAGGTAATCAGCCCATACACTGTAACTATTCAGTAGCATATACTCATTCCAGGAGGGCAAAACAGAATAAATACGGGGAGAATTTGTGGCTACCCACCCAGTCGTCAAGATTTACATTAAAAGTGAGAATCATGTTACTGTGTTTGACACATACTGGAGGTTTATTCCAGAGAAGGGGATGCAGTGGGAATGGATCAATTGCCCCAATATTACTTAATAATTTTGCTGATAGTGATTTAGGAATTTCTATGGGTATTTGAGAAATCATTTGCATTTTGAAGTTATAGGAGATCAAGGTGAGTATGATCTTTCATGGTGTGAATGGTTAAACACAACCTTGTATTTCTTTTGTTTTATTTTCCATTTGCTGACCAGCAAAGTATGACTGGAAAGATATCACTTTTCAGTAAAAGCCCAGGGAGAAAACCTTTACAAAATTACACCCAGCTGCATACATGCAAAGACAAATTACATATGCAGAGAAAACTCCATAACTGGTTACAGAAAGGGCTGCCAGTCTGTCAGGATAGCTATGGGTCTTGAGGCCAGTGTTCTTTTTGTTAGCATCTCTGAGGAATCCTCACTTAAGTGATGTGGCTAAACAAGTGCAAGACAAATAGGGCATTAAATTTATAACAGGTGTGAAGAAATGACCCTAGAAATTACATGACAAATACAGCATTATATTTATAACAGTTGTGAAGAAATTACCCTAGAAATTACATGACAAATACAGCATTATATTTATAACAGGTGTGAAGAAATGACCCTAGAAATTACATGACAAATACAGCATTATATTTATAACAGGTGTGAAGAAATGACCCTAGAAATTACATGACAAATACAGCATTATATTTATAACAGGTGTGAAGAAATGACCCTAGAAATTACATGACAAATACAGCATTATATTTATAACAAGGTGTGAAGAAATGACTCTAGAAATTACATGACAAATATGGCATTAAGTTTATAACAGGTGTGAAGAAATGACCCTAGAAATTACATGACAAATACAGCATTATATTTATAACAGGTGTGAAGAAATGACCCTAGAAATTGCATGACAAATACAGCATTATATTTATAACAGATGTGAAGAAATGACCCTAGAAATTACATGACAAATACAGCATTATATTTATAACAGGTGTGAAGAAATGACCCTAGAAATTACATGACAAATACAGCATTATATTTATAACAGGTGTGAAGAAATGACCCTAGAATTTACATGACAAATACAGCATTATATTTATAACAGGTGTGAAGAAATTACCCTAGAAATTACATGACAAATACAGCATTATATTTATAACAGTTGTGAAGAAATGACCCCAGAAATTACATGACAAATACAGCATTATATTTATAACAGGTGTGAAGAAATGACCTTAGAAATTACATGACAAATACAGCATTATATTTATAACAGGTGTGAAGAAATGACCCTAGAAATTACATGACAAATACAGCATTATATTTATAACAGGTGTGAAGAAATGACCCTAGAAATTACATGACAAATAGGGCATTATATTTATAACAGGTGTGAAGAAATGACCCTAGAAATTACATGACAAATAGGGCATTATATTTATAACAGGTGTGAAGAAATGACCCTAGAAATTACATGACAAATAGGGCATTATATTTATAACAGGTGTGAAGAAATGACCCTAGAAATTACATGACAAATAGGACATTATATTTATAACAGGTGTGAAGAAATGACCCTAGAAATTACATGACAAATACAGCATTATATTTATAACAGGTGTGAAGAAATGACCCTAGAAATTACATGACAAATACAGCATTATATTTATAACAGGTGTGAAGAAATGACCCTAGAAATTACATGACAAATAGGGCATTATATTTATAACAGGTGTGAAGAAATGACCCTAGAAATTACATGACAAATACAGCATTATATTTATAACAGTTGTGCAGAAATTACCCTAGAAATTACATGACAAATACAGCATTATATTTATAACAGGTGTGAAGAAATGACCCTAGAAATTACATGACAAATACAACATTATATTTATAACAGGTGTGAAGAAATGACCCTAGAAATTACATGACAAATACAGCATTATATTTATAACAGGTGTGAAGAAATGACCCTAGAAATTACATGACAAATACGGCATTATATTTATAACAGGTGTGAAGAAATGACCTTAGAAATTACATGACAAACACAGCATTATATTTATAACAGTTGTGCAGATTTGACCCTAGAAATTACATGACAAATACAGCATTATATTTATAACAGGTGTGAAGAAATGACCCTAGCAATTACATGACAAATAGGGCATTATATTTATAACAGGTGTGAAGAAATGACCCTAGAAATTACATGACAAATACAGCATTATATTTATAACAGGTGTGAAGAAATGACCCTAGAAATTACATGACAAATACGGCATTATATTTATAACAGGTGTGAAGAAATGACCCTAGAAATTACATGACAAATAGGGCATTATATTTATAACAGGTGTGAAGAAATGACCTTAGAAATTACATGACAAATACAGCATTATATTTATAACAGGTGTGAAGAAATGACCCTAGAAATTACATGACAAATACGGCATTATATTTATAACAGGTGTGAAGAAATTACCCTAGAAATTACATGACAAATAGGACATTATATTTATAACAGGTGTGAAGAAATGACCCTAGAAATTACATGACAAATAGGGCATTATATTTATAACAGGTGTGAAGAAATGACCCTAGAAATTACATGACAAATACAGCATTATATTTCTAACAGGTGTGAAGAAATGACCTTAGAAATTACATGACAAATACAGCATTATATTTATAACAGTTGTGCAGAAATGACCCTAGAAATTACATGACAAATACAGCATTATATTTATAACAGGTGTGAAGAAATGACCTTAGAAATTACATGAAAAATACAGAATTATATTTATAACAGGTGTGAAGAAATGACCCTAGAAATTACATGACAAATACAGCATTATATTTATAACAGGTGTGAAGAAATTACCCTAGAAATTACATGACAAATACAGCATTATATTTATAACAGGTGTGAAGAAATGACCTTAGAAATTACATGACAAATACAGCATTATATTTATAACAGTTGTGCAGAAATTACCCTAGAATTTACATGACAAATACAGCATTATATTTATAACAGGTGTGAAGAAATGACCTTAGAAATTACATGACAAATACAGCATTATATTTATAACAGGTGTGAAGAAATCACCCTAGAAATTACATGACAAATACAGCATTAAAATTTATAACAGGTGTGAAGAAATGACCCTAGAAATTACATGACAAATGCAGCATATTTATAACAGGTGTGAAGAAATGACCCTAGAAATTACATGACAAATACAGCATTATATTTATAACAGGTGTGAAGAAATGACCCTAGAAATTACATGACAAATACAGCATTATATTTATAACAGGTGTGAAGAAATTACCCTAGAAATTACATGACAAATACAGCATTAAAATTTATAACAGGTGTGAAGAAATGACCCTAGAAATTACATGACAAATACAGCATTATATTTATAACAGGTGTGAAGAAATGACCCTAGAAATTACATGACAAATAGGGAATTATATTTAATAACAGGTCGGAGGAAATGACCCTAGAAATTAGATGAGCAAGATCCAAAAAAAAATCCTAACTACTGTTCAAACACGATGGTCAAAAGATAAGGAGTTATAGCCACAAAGATGCCTATTGCTGAATTCAGGACTGTGTTGCAAGTTTCTGTGTTGCCCATACCTTACTTGGATAGAAGGAAGTTTCTCTGTTCAACTGTGAGAGAGGGTAGCTTTAAACAGCCTATCTGTCCCTGGAGGCATGGTTTCAGCCAGACGTTAGTAGTTTATAGGCCATTTTAGGCTAATTTCTGTCTATTTCATTTCCCTGCTATAAAAAACACATTTGCGTGGTTTTGCGCACCGGGCAGCGCTGGTTAGCTAGGGTTAAACTATTCCCAGCTCCACGAAGTCTACTCAATTTTTCCCTTGGAACTAGACAAACTTTCAACTTAAGTACTCAAAGCATTCATTTCACAGCCCAGCACTTGCTCAAAACGCATAGCAAGCACTAATTAACCCTAGCAGTAGACCCCTCTATACTGTCCAGAAGGACAAGGCTCTCTATTTGTCCTACCAGCCAATCAGTAAAACAGCTCGCTTTACCTATTCAGGCATGTCCAAAGGCAGTTTCAGGTGTACTCTCCAGTCCAAATGGTGAATCTGGGCATTTTGAGGCAATGTTACAACTGCCTCATGTAGACAGACAACCCTCTCCTCCTACCACCAAACACTAATATATGCGAGAGATGCAATTATACAGCCAAACTGGAGGCAAAGCTCTCTCAACCCAAGACTGGAACTGACAGTCAAGAGGAGAAGGGAAATACTTGCATCACACCACCAGTCTCACATAGACACATTAAACCAGCACCGGCAAATAACACACATAAATACATGAAAACATACTCAGAGGCTCTAAATAAACATCTGCAAAAGCAACAGAGACCTCCAAAGCAGACATCCAAGCAACCTCCACACCCTATCACAAACCATGAAACACGTACTTCACATAATCAGTGTGCCATGCAATCATAGCCCTTAAGGCAAAATAACATACCCAACACACTAGTAATAGGTGACTCTATAGTCAGGCACATTGATGTCTACTAACTAGGCTGGACAAGGAGAAGGTTACAGTTAGCTGCCTGTCAGGCGCCAGGATCTGCCACATAACACAAGCACTCAGGTCACTCAAGAACAAGTACAAATACGACTCTGTCATTGTCCATGCTGGTGTGAATGACCTGTGATGTACCTCCCTGGACTAAATTAAAAGAGACATGGAAGAGCTCTCTAATCACGTAGCCCAGACCGGTATGATCCTGACCCTAAGTAGCATCCGGCCCTTACCAAGAATGATGCCACAGTATAAAGAAAAAAATGATCAATTTCAACAATTGGCTAAGTTTCTGGTGTCATTCAAAGGGGATCCAGTATCTGTCCACCTGGGATGACATGCTTGACAAGCCATGTTGCTTCGCAAGAGATCGTTTTTCATCGTTTTTCGTGCTTCGCAAGAGATGGCTTGCACCTGTCACCCTTAGGCTTTCTAATACTGGCCAAGGCTTTTGCCGCCCCCATAATGTCTTTTTAGGCAAGGCTCAAAAGACAACCCCACCACCGTAAATAACACAAGTAACCAAAAACTAAGGGTAATGCTACTCAACGCCAGAAGTCTAAACCTCAAAATGCATGCAGTCAAGGCACTTCTCAGTATGGAGAACATCGATATCTGTGCAGTAACAGAAACCTGGTTTAAGGCTCCAGAGAGCACCCCAGCACTACCAGGCTATAACCCATACCATACTTTTCGGGCACAGAACCCGGACCAAAACATAAAAGGTGGGGGTGTATCCATATTCATCAAGGATACCCACACCTCCAGGTTAGTGGTGCAGAACGATGCCTCAGAGATCATCCACATGCATCTAACAATGCACAAAATTGCAATTCAAATTGTAGCTTGCTACAGCTCACCCACCATGACCCAGGACCCCAATTCCACATTTCTGGAGACACTGGAAAATATGAAGGTCCTACCAAACACCCTAATATTGGGTAATTTCAAATACCCAAACATTAACTGGGAGAACTACTCAAGTACTAACTCCCTTGCCCAACATTTCCTAGAATTTATAAATGTGAATGCCCTAGATCAACTGGTTAACACCCCCACCAGATGTGACAACATATTGGACCTGGTCATCACCAACATGGGTGACCAGTGTTCCACACCGGAGGTCAACCCCTCACTGGTTAGATCAGACCATAGACTAATCACTCTGGTTATCCACATTCCGCCCCCACCTACAATCATGGAAACCACTGTGAAAAACATTTCAAAAGCAAACTTCACGTTACTTAAGACTGAGGTGGAAAGGTTCACAGCCCCCATGCTAAAGGATAACACTCTCCAAGCTGCTGAATCCCTTACAAAGGCACTCTATGAGCACCTGCAAGAATGCATGGATCGTGCTATCCCAAGCAAAACCAAGACTCACTCCTCATAAAAAAGGAAACCAGTCTGGTGGACCCCTGCCATAAACAAGCTATATAATAGAAGGAGGAAACTAGTACAGAAAAGAGTAAAATCCCAAGAAGGAAAGCATCCCTGATCCGTATCAGCAAGAAACTACGATCCCTCATAAAAATCATCCAAGGCTAGCTTCAAAAGAAAAATTGCCAAGGACTCCAAAGATAACCACAAAGCGTTCTTTAGCTACGTCAAGAGCCTAAGTGGAAACTCTCAAATCTGCTCTGAGTTAGTGCAGAATGGCACAAACTACACTGAACCAACTAATATTGCCAAGATTCTGGCAGACAGGTTTAGTGCAAACTTCACTCCCCTCTCACCCCCTAAAGGGCCCATAACCATACCAGAAGAATGTAGAGTCCCGGCAATCACTGACACACAGGTTAAAACAGCCCTATCCAAAGTCAAAAACACAGCTTCAATGGGACCGGACGGTTTCCCAGGCTGTGTCTTACATGAGCTCCAAAATGAACTAATCCCTCATCTAAACACACTGTTCAAACTCAGCCTCTCTACAGGCTACATACCCATAGAGTGGTGCACAGCAACAGTTATCCCACTCCACAAAGGTGGAGCCACAACGGACCCCAGGAACTATCACCCTATAAGCCTGACTAGCCTGGTCTGCAAGGCTATGGAGTGCATCATCATGGAACTCATTAACAAAGACATTGGGAACCTCCAAACATTGGACCCTAACCAGTTTGGCTTTGTTAAGGGCAGATCATGCCTCCTAAACCTGGTGGACTTCTTTGAGACAGTTACCAAGGCTTTAGACAAGGGAAAGGAGGTCCACACAACCTACCTAGACCTCCCAAAGACTTTTGACACCATTCCCCATTCTGGTATTATAGACAAGCTCACCAGCCTGAACATAAACCCCTACATCACGAGATGGGTTGCCAATTGGCTCACTGATAGAACCCACATGGTGAGAGTTGCAGGCTCTAGGTCCAACTCTAAACCGGTTACAAGTGGCGTCCCCCACGGTCAGTCCTGGGACCCCTCCTCTTCGGTGTATACTTCTCAGAGGTACAGGCAAGCACAGGAGGACTATGGCTGACCAAGTTCACAGATGACTGCAAACTGGAGGCCATAACTGATTCTCCGGCTGATACAGACATCTTCCAGAAGGGTCTCACTGAGACGGATACCTGGTGTCAAAATCATGGCCTCAAGCTAAATACCAAAAAGTGCATAGTCATCCCCTTTGGAAAAAACAAAGTACCCGTGAACTACCACATACGTGGTAGTCCCCTAAATACAGAAAATGTAATAAGGGATCTGGGGACCCAAGTAGATAGTAATCTCTCCTTTGATAATCATATTGCCAAGGTGGTTAGAAAATCCTTCTATGTGGCCCACCTAATCACAAAAGGGTTCACATCTAGAACAAAAGAGGTTATTGTGCCCCTCTACTCATCACTCATCAGACCCATCATAGAGTACAATGCCCCATTTGGGATGTACCTTATAAGACACTTGCAACAGCTGGAAAGACCACAGAAGTACCTCACCAATAGGATTACTGGCCTCAAACAGATGCCCTATGCAGCCCGACTGAAGAAACTCCAGCTGTACTCGGATGCATACCACTTACTCAGGGATGATCTCTGCCTGACATACAAGGCCATGTCCAACCCAGAATTGATGGACATGTTCCACATGCTCTAGGGATCTAAACCTCACCACAATGATAAATAGGACATGCTAGAGGGATAGATTCCTGTCCCAGAGACTCCCCATGCTTTGGAACAGGATTCCAATGTACATTAGGCAGAGCCCCTCACTAACACTCTTCAACAAAACCTTGACGAGTGGATGGGAAACAGAAAATTTACCCCAGGGATCACTGCAGTGGCTCTGCTCGACGGAGGCACAGGGAACTAATGGCTCTGCTGGACAGAGGCACAGGGAACTAATCTAAGGGGATGGCAGAAGCCAACACATTCTGGCTAGGCTTATAGATGCCCTCGGGCAGATAGCCTAGTACTTACCTATGAACCTATGAAGCTATGAACATCACTAATGATGGTTTCCATTTGGGGGGGTACACCATCTATGAGGGAAAATATGGAAGTGTTTTATTTACCAAATGTAACTATTTTTCTATTTTAGATTAAAAAAGCAATTGATAGGGATTTAAACATTTAATAAGTTAACTGCTTTTGTTCATACACTACAAAAAAACTTCATCAGAACTAAATAACTCACACAGATACCAACTTAAATACAATTAAAATATAATATGACTAAGAACTTGTGACCAAATCATGTGACTTAAAACATCATGCGACTATATGACCAAATTATGTGACTTAAGAAACAAAACATAAGTAAGTAAATATATACAAGTTAAAAAAATTCCGACAATAAAAATCTTTACAAGGAAATACAAAAATGTGCGTGTTCTTAATATTTAGCAAAAACTTCTTTTATTCACGATACTTTTAATATTAATGTGTTAGCTGAGCCCAGGGTCTCTGTCAACTTGAAGTAAAGTCTGAAAAAACTCTGCAGTCTCTAAAAGATTCACTTTTTACGTTCTCTTAAACTGAGTTTGACTTGTTCAACCACTTTAAAAGTTATATTTTTTCTGAAATCTCTGCAACTTGATTTAGTCACGAGTCCTTAGCCACATGTTAGTATTGTGTGTTTAAGTCTGTGCCTATGTGAGTGTTGTTCAGTTCTGATAAAATTCCATTTACTGTAGGAGCACAAGCACTTAATTTATTAGATTTTTAAGTCTCTGTCAGTTGCAATTTTTTTTTCAATTTTCATTTTGCATGAACTTCTGGATACACATCCCTGTTGCTTTTCTGGAGTTTTTTTTTTTTTTTGCATATAATTTGAGACCATTGTCCTTGTATTAGTTATTCATTCACTGGTTCATATGTAAGTACCAGGCAATCAGTCTGCAGACCATTGCAAGCCTAACCAAAAACCCCTATTCAAAAGTTCCTTTCAGCATCAAGGAGGGCAGGACAGGAGAGCTCAAGGGAGAATTTGAGACTACCGATCCAATTACCTACGTTTGCCTTGAAGGTGTTAAGGGATCTACTCTGCTTAACATACAGTTGACATTTGCTCTAGATGTGATGGCTGCAATGGGTTTATGAATATTTTCATATGTACTGTATATGTTAATAAAGGTTTAGTATATTTAATTTGGTGGTTGTGGGTACCATTTGTTATGTGAAGAACTACTGTCTATCACTTGTTGCAACAATTTTGTATCAAAAGGTGAATGAGGTCCACAGACCGCTCCTCCTTATGCAGGGAGTGACTGCTGTGGTTCTCCAATTACATGACACAAAGCCTGACTGGACGCTATGGTTGAATAGTGACTCCAGTGGTCCTGATAGGTTGCATTTCATGCTATGTAGGAGGCATCCTGGGATATTATCTGGACTCACTGATGCAGAGTTCATGGCCTTCAAGAGTCCGTTTAGGACTTGTTTCAGAGTGATGGTTGTGGGGGAGGTTATGTTCAATGGTATTTCTTGAGGAGTGACTGGGGGGGGGTATAAAATTGGAGCTGAACTTAACTTCCAGTAGATTTACTATATTTTCCAGCTTCATGTAGCTGGCTCCATTCACAATTACTTCTGCGCATTGTTGAGTACAGCCTTTGAGGTTACAGACATAGTTAAAGAAAGCTTTATGGTTGTCCTTGGCCTGGGTGGGAACTATTTATACCGCAAAACTGGTTTTGGTAGAACTGATTTGCCCACTGAATTGTTTCTATAAATGGAGGAGAGAGTTTTTATTCTTTTGGGCATTGTACTTCCTGGCATTTGCAATGAGCTTCTTCCTTATGTTGCACAGACTGTTAATGTTTGGATTGCACCAGGATGCTTTGTTTCTTCAGGCTGTTTTAAGCTTATTTCTGCTAAGCACAGCTGTCTCTATTCTCCAGGGTGAGGAGAGCCTGGAGGAAGTGGCGTTTCTTGTTTAGACTCCTGGAATTGAGCAGTAACACCTTCAGATTCCCTTGGGTTGGTTTTGCTATGTCAGAATGTTTGTCAGTTTAGCATTTCCTAAAAAAAGGCACTGTGGGGAGGACAATGCTTTAGCCAATATTTGAAATCCCAGAAGGGACAGGTGTAGACCATCCTTGGCAAAGCAATATGGTCTGTCAGCCATATCCTCCCATGTTGATAAATATCGTACCCCCTTGGAATGACATCAGAAGCTAAGACCATCATTAAATTCAATCATCTTTTGTTCCCGTTGTGGGTGTCATCATCATTTAGGAAGGTAGAATCCTGCTCAGTGCTAGGCTCATACCAGCTTGGGACACATAGTCTGAGAGTCCATAATGTCTCTCATCATATAGTCCAGTGACATCCTACTCAGGTCATTTACACCCACTTGCACTATGACATTGTCATACTGGTACTTGTGGTCCAACAAGCTGAGTGACTGAGTGAGTGTGAGTGAGTGAGTGAGTGAGTGAGTCAGTGAGTGAGTGAGTGAGTGAGTGAGTGAGTGAGTGAGTGAGTGAGTGAGTGATCTGGTGAAACCTGAACAGACAACTGACCATGACTTTCTCCTTATTCAGCCTGTTGAGTGGGGTGTCTGTGTGTCTCACAATGGAGTCTCCTGTTACTAAAATATTGTGTTGTGTGGTGTCTTCTTTTATGGGCTTTGAAACTGAGGCAATACACAATGTGGTTGTATGTTTTGTAGCAGGTGTTGTATTGGTAGAGTGCTTTTGGGGCTGCTAAGGATGTTTGTTATAGGTGCAATATCTGGGAGGTCTTTAGGGTTTAGGAAGTGTCTGATCCATATTGTGGGCATGTTTGGTGTAGTGCATGCATTTCTGACAACCTGGTTGGTATTATGTGTAGTTGTATGTGAGAGCTTTAAGCTGGTTGTCAGTAAACATAAAACAATTGCTATGTTGCCTCAGAACAACTATATCCACCAAGCTGGCTGCTGATATAGCATGTATATGGCCCTATTTGGATAGTCAGTAAATTGCTGCAGGGGTGAAAGGGAGTAACTGGAGTATCCATTCCTAAGCATGTGGGGCACTACTTGTCCCTCAGCAAACTAAATTTTCTTCACATAACTGATTAAAAGGGCAGTCATTTTATACCAAAAATGCAGGGATGCAACAATTAAGTACCAGCAACAAATACAAAGTAGCAAATCACACAGTAACACTGCCTGGAGCAATCAGCAAACAGTACAACATTGTTGACTTTTAAAATTATTTTAAGTGCAAAATCAACACATAAAGCAAAAATAAAGCAGAATCACTCAAACACAGTTAACTTAAATGCAAAATCAATCAATCAATCAATCAATCAATCAATCAATCAATCAATCAATCAATCAATCAATCTCTTATCTGCCAAAGATGGAGCAGGATTAATTCTGGACCCTCTCAGAGGAAATTGAGAAGGATAAAATTTGTTGTAAGGCAGGTTTACAACATTGGTTTACTGGGCAGACAGTCGTTATGGATCTATGGAAAACAATGGGTGGGAAAAGTACTTAACCCAGTTACACAACAGACAATAGCAATAAAAGACGGGAGAGAAATCAGATTACCATAAGCGGCAGAAGCCAGAAACACAGGCTTTTAAAACCACAACAGGAAAGGGGTGAGAGGGTTGAGAAAAAAATTCAAGCTGTAAGAAGTAGACTAGCTAGAGAGGGATGCAATCAGATAAGACCAATATTGGGGCTCTGTGACATCAGAAACGCTTAACAAATCACAGTGCTCTTAGTCTTATGACCTCGAGTTAAAGGTCAGTGATCCCAGGTAGATTACAATTTCAGATATTTTAACTTTTACATTTGGGGGCAGGGAAGAAGTACTAACTGGTACGGAGGGCAGTATCAGTTGGGGCTGGGGCAGACACAAGAACAGGAGTGACTGGCTGTGCTGGAACAGAGGAATCTGAGGAACATTTCCAAAAATCAGGCATGAAATTTGTCTGCAAATATATTAAGTATTTCCTTTGAGTTTGAGAGGGTGGTCTTGGTAAGGAGAAGCTCATTCACTGCACAGACAGAATTAAGGATAAAGTGAGGTCCGCAGCAGATCTATACTGTATCAGCGACAGCCTTATGACTCCCACTCACTGTCTTGAGTTATTAAAATTTAAAAAAAAGATCAAACATAATGCAAAGAAACTACCTAGATCACACATACACCCACCCACAAAGACATCACAAAATGAGCACAAAACTTGAACGCATTGCGGTAGCTACGATTCCTTTGTCATAAGGAGAGTATAAGTTTACCATAAATAAAACAATTTCCAAGGTGTAATTCATACTGGCCAAGCCTGAAAGTTTAGCATAAAGGATTAAGGCTATTACCCCCTCCCCCCCCCCACACACACACATACACACACTCTGTCCATTGTCTATTGTATGAGCATGAACAAATCACTTAAAAAGGCTATGCTCTTGGACATCCAGTAAAAATGGGCATCGACCAAGCTGGACAACTTAACCCATTACAACCTAATGGCATTACCAGCCCTTTTCTGCAATTACATCCTACTGATGGCCCTTGGAATCTGATATAGCCTGTTCACATTAGAATTAATAATTAAAAAGCTATGCAACTAAGTGCTGTTGAATGATTTCAGCTTAAAGCTTACATCATGACAGGCAACACAAGTGTACATCATCGGTCATGGTGTCTGACCTCTGCCTAGTCATCTCCTTTAGGCCCTTCCCTCTTGGTTTCTTTAATTGTTATTCTCTGGCAATTTTCCTTGTTCGATTCAGTGCTGGGCAGGCATGGGTCAGGGTAACATGCCTACATATGAATGCAGATCATTACAACAGTGTAACATGTATAACATGTATTCAAATTTGTTGAAAGGACTCCTGACTGAAGATGGTCTCAAATAAGAGATTAATAATGTTTTTTTGCAGGGGACAAGCTCCTCCCCCATGTATCCTTCTCTAAAGTTACTGAATCACAGTGGTAAGAACATTCTCCTTTATATCCAAGGATCAGCAACGAAAAAATTACTAATGTTACGGACGTCCTTCCTGATGCTTCTGCTGTCATGTTCTGGCATACAAAAAAAATGGCACCAAGCTAACAACCTACCTTTCTGGCTATAGTACCGTCCATCTAAAATGCTACTCACATGTCCATTCTAGTTTGACTAAAGCCTGTTAATAAGCTTTTCTGCCTATTTGCTCTTTGAGACATCTTTGAAATCTATTATTGCTTAGAGAGCTCTTCTCTGTTCCTCCTTTATCTCCTGTCATAACAGGTAACTTGTCTACCACTCATGTTACCATTTGAAGTAAGAGAAGGCTTGAATTTCCCCTTGTTTAGTACTTCAACTACACTGAGTCTGTCACTGTCCCATACTCCACACTCTCATCATTCCTCAATATTTTCTCTGTTTCTGTCTCATGCCCCACACTCTCATGATTTCTTGACATTTTGTCTCTGCCTCATATCCTAAATTCCCATCACCCCTTGACATTATCTGTGTCATTGTTGAAGGCTTCATACTTTTGTCATTGTTGAACATTCTCGCAGTTTCCGTCTTATGTTTCACACTTCCATCATTCATCAATGTTCTCACTGTCTCTGTCCCACAATCCACACTCCCATCATTCCTCAATATTCTCTCTGTCTCATGTTCCACACTCCCATCATTCCTCAATATTCTCTCTGTCCACATTCCACACTCCCATCATTCCTCAATATTCTCTCTGTCTCATGTTCCACACTCCCATCATTCCTCAATATTCTCTCTGTCCCACATTCCACACTCCCATCATTCCTCAATATTCTCTCTGTCTCGTTCCATACTCCCATCATTCCTCAATATTCTCTCTGTCCCATGTTCCACACTCCCATCATTCCTCAATATTCTCTCTGTCTCATGTTCCACACTCCCATCATTCCTCAATATTCTGTCTCACATTCCACACTCCCATCAATCCTCAATATTCTCTCCATCTCCATCCCACATTCCTGACTCCCATCATTTCTCAATATTCTTTCTGTCTCATGCTCCACCCTCCCATCTTTCCTCAACATTCTGTGTGTGTCTCTCTCTCTCTCTCTCTCTCTCTCTCTCACCTTCCACACTCCCATCAATCCTTGATATTCTGTCTTGAGCTTGTATTCATTCTCTTTCTCATGTCTTTACATGTCTGACTCTCTGACTATCCAGGCTACAGAATCACCTTCCTCTCTAGTCATTCGCCTCCTTATTCATATACTATACTCTTCCCCCAGTCTGAAAGTCATAATATAATGGCCTCATATCACTCAATAGTTGTCTGAGTTTTCCTCTACCATTTCACTGGATTTGTAACACCAAAAGTTAAAACAATATATCCTGTCCTGAGGTGTGATGACACTGCAGTTCGTTATATTATCAGACTCTATGGAAAGACCAAAGCATTATCAGAAAAGGGTTGGTGGGAGCTTGCCCCCAAAGGATGTGACTTTCAGTATACCAGACTTCAGCAAAAGATGGTCAGTGAGCTGAAATCTGACTGAGTCACTGTTGTTAAGGTGTCGCAGGCCGACATATAAATGTTTACCACCTCTTAATGCAACCTGTTATCTTTGTCTGTTGTGTTCAACTTCAGCATCAGGTTCCAGTTTTTTACATTGGCTATTTCTTAAGTAATAAGCACAAATCAGAGTGATGTATCATGTGGTAAATAATTAAAAAAGTTATTCAAATAATACCGCTCAACTGTCCAGATTCTCACCTCATATTTTTGTTCTGTTCCTCATAAAGTTTGTGTTTTTCTGGCAAATCACTGAGGATTGAAGTCACTAAATAATGACATGCATTTGAGTTTCATACTTCACATCCTTTAGAAAATGTCTGCTAACACAAATCCTGTTGTTCTGGCAACTTTCTAAGTTTATAGGAGCAACATTTAAAATCCCGTCTCTATTTTTGGGCCATTACACCCGCAGTATTTTAGGCTTTATCCAGATGTCTTGCACTAAGAAGTTGAAAGGTAGGATTCAGCTATTACAAATATACAAGGTCATTAAAATATAAGTACTCTGTGCACAATATTATGAATGCATAATAAATTAAACGGATACACTACAAAAACAACAACAATAACTAGAACAAAATTAAGCAATGCTAAAAATATCACTCCTGGCTAAACAGCTGCTAATTTATACAGACTATTAACACTTTAATGGCAAAACTGCTGATAACGTCAAAAGACTCAGTTTATGAAATAAAAGGCCTTGTCAAAGTTCATCCACTGACACCACAGGAAGCTTATTATTCTGGTCCAATAAAATTGCAAAACCATCAAAACAGACAGCAGAATTCAGTTTACCAATTTCAAGGAACAGAAAACAAAAGGCCATCAGATCTTCTTTACCTGGATGATAACTAAAACCCAGAAAGTCACAATAGCATTGAACACAATGAACTCAGCAAAGTCTTCCAAGTGTAATATCAGTGACTCTAATGAAAAGAAGGAAGCTCCTCTTAAAAAAAAAAACTAGTAAGTGCCTCTTTGAAATCTGTCATTCAGCAATGGACAAAATGCAAGACCCCACAAAGCCAACAGCAGATGGAGTGGGTAATAAAGCGTTTGCCTCACTGTATCAAACTGCTATGTGAAAAACTGTAGCAAGCTAAGGAATGTTACCTAAATGGTAATCAGCAATGTGCACTTTATGATGGCAATATCAAATTAAATGAGTGTAAAATCCAATAGTAAGATGACTGGAAGTACTCAGAGCCCAAACATGAGAAGAAGCTATAAACTGACCAGACAGAATTTATCAGTACTCAGCGAGCCACCATATTTGGATGTGCACACTGTTATCTTTGGATGTGCACACTGTTATCTTTGGATGTGCACACTATTATCTTTGGATGTCCACACTGTTATCTTTGGATGTGCACACTGTTATCTTTGGATGTGCACACTGTTATATTTAGATGTGCCCACTGTTATATTTGGATGTGCACACTGTTATCTTTGGATGTGCACACTGTTATCTTTGGATGTGCACACGATTATCTTTGGATATGCACACTGCTATCTTTGGATGTGCACACTGTTATCTTTGGATGTGCACACTATTATCTTTGGATGTGCACACTGTTATCTTTGGATGTGCACACTGTTATCTTTGGATGTGCACACTGTTATATTTAGATGTGCACACTGTTATCTTTGGATGTGCACACTGTTATATTTAGATGTGCCCACTGTTATATTTGGATGTGCACACTGTTATCTTTGGATGTGCCCACTGTTATATTTAGATGTGCCCACTGTTATATTTGGATGTGCACACTGTTATCTTTGGATGTGCACACTGTTATCTTTGAATGTGCACACTGTTATCTTTGGATGTGCACACTGTTATCTTTGGATGTGCACACTGTTATATTTAGATGTGCACACTGTTATCTTTGGATGTGCACACTGTTATCTTTGGATGTGCACATTGTTATCTTTGGATGTGCACACTGTTATCTTTGGATGTGCACACTGTTATCTGTGGATGTGCACACTGTTATCTTTGGATGTGCACACTGTTATATTTAGATGTGCCCACTGTTATATTTGGATGTGCACACTGTTATATTTGGATGTGCACACTGTTATCTGTGGATGTGCACACTGTTATATTTGGATGTGCACACTGTTATCTTTGGATGTGCATACTGTTATATTTAGATGTGCCCACTGTTATCTTTGGATGTGCACACTGTTATCTTTGGATGTGCACACTGTTATCTGTGGATGTGCACACTGTTATCTTTGGATGCGCACACTGTTATATTTAGATGTGCCCACTGTTATATTTGGATGTGCACACTGTTATATTTGGATGTGCACACTGTTATCTGTGGATGTGCACACTGTTATCTTTGGATGTGCACATTGTTATCTTTGGATGTGCACACTGTTATATTTAGATGTGCACACTGTTATCTGTGGATGTGCACACTGCTATCTTTGGATGTGCACACTATTATCTTTGGAGGTGCACACTGTTATCTGTGGATGTGCACACTGTTATCTTTGGATGTGCACACTGTTATCATTCTGGTTATCCTTCCGCTCCTCTTTTACTCCTTTTTAATCACTTTCCGTCTCTCTCTGTTCTCTCTTTCCACCTTTCTCGCTCCTCATTACTGTTTAAGTTTTGACATCTTTGTAACACCGCCCTGACTTGCTGTAGACCCTAAAACTCCACAAACCTAAATATTCCTCCATTTTCTTATCTTCCTTTTTATTTGTAGCACATTATATTCCTTGTACCATCCAAACGTATTCAACTCAGCTTTCATTTCCTGCATTCTCTGACTGACTTGCATTAACCTCCCCTATTACATGCTCCCCTTTTCCTTTGATTTGACGTACTATTTTATCGCCCACTTGTCTAATCCGTCATACCAGTTTCACAGATATACGATGGGTGCAGTAAGACATATCTTAAAACAAGGCCCGGCTCTGTAGCTTGGAGAGATGAAGCCCTGACTATGACCCACATGACGTGGCATGGGGTGATGGAAATGAGTGACTGACACAAGCTCAACCATCATGGGGAAGGTGGGTGGTCCAGCTGCTTAAACACTAGCTCCAACTGGATAGAAAGTAGCACAATGAGCAACAGATCAATCAGAACATGTGTTTGGATCTACTAAGCCATGTCTGCATAGATGTTTGCATGTGTATAAAAATGTTATTTGCAGTGTTTTTCACTGATGCATGCATCATTGGGATTAACCTAATGAATCTTGACCCAACAAAGCTCCTAAACAATAACTACAAACCAGATGCAGTGACTAGGTCATTTTGTAAATAAAAACTAGTAACCCTGCAAACACTAAACTGAAGTGCCTTACAGGAACTATATCTTGAACATATTATTAGTGCTTTCAATGTTTTGAATTAGTATAATATGTCTTCCCTTTGGGGAAAATGTCATCCCCACTAATTATTATTTTAATAACAATGTAATACGCATGCAATCAGTCGTGAGGGACTTGGGCACCCAGGTTGACAGCAACCTGACTTTTGACCACCACATTGCCTCCGTTGTACGGAAGGTTTTCTACAAGGCCCACCTGACAAGTAAGGGTATTTCATCCAGGAACAAGGAGATCATAACATCCCTTTACTCCTCCCTTATCAGACCCATTATCGAGTACAATGCCCCCTTTGGCATGTACCTTGCCAAGCACATGCAGCAGTTGGAGAGGCCACAGGGGTTCCTGACCAGGAAAATCCCGAGTGTCAAACACCTATCCTATACAGATAGGCTAAAAGCCCTATCCCTCTATTCAGTCTCAAACAGACTGCTCAGAGGTGACCTGTTTCTGGCATACAAGGCCATCTCAGACCCAGCCTTGATGGAGTTGCTGCATATCCTTAAGTCAAACTCCACTCACGCAACCCACATGCAAGGCCTCAACCTGGTCTGTGACATTAATAGAACTTGTTGGCAGAATAGATTTGTGTCCCAAAGACTCCCTCATCTGTGGAATAGACTCCCTCTCCATGTCAAGCAGAGTACCTCTCTAGCCCTCTTTAAGAGGAACCTGGATGACTGGATGGGAAACAGAAAATATACCCCTGGGATCCCATCTGTGTCCCTGCTGGACAGGGGAAATAGGTGCTGACTTTGAGGGAACATAGGCAAAATTCTTGGCTAGGCTTATAAGGGCCTTCGGGCCAATAGCCTTGTATCATACTGTGAAATTGTGAACCTGTATAAGGAATTTTATGCACTGGTCAAAGGTGATGTAGGTTTGCTCAATGGTCTACATGTTTTATTAGCTAAACTGGTTCTTTTAAACGAATAATGTATCTGAAAAAGTCCAGTTTTTTTTTAATGAGGGATGAAAGCACTAATAAACTGTTTAAGATAAATTTTCTGCATGGAACTTTGGTTTGGGTTTTGAATGGTTAGAACTTCTAAACAAGATTTACCATGGATGCAGCAGAGGGCAAGTTACCAATTACCCATTCCTTTGGTTCAGTGTACTTTCAGAATGGCATTTAGCAAGGGTCCTGCAGGGGGCAAATTCAACACTGTTCCTTTCTCAGGAAGCAAGAATATTGTCATGATCATTTGTAGGTTGACAAAGTACAGATGAAAAACTTACAGGGATCCCATACGTGTGTGTGTGTGTGTGTGTGTGTGTGTGTGTGTGTGTGTGTGTGTGTGTGTGTGTGTGTGTGTATATACACACACATATAGTACATAGATAGACACAGTAACAGATATATATATATATATATATATATATATATATATATATATATACACATATATATTTGCCCCTCCACATTATGCATACAAATTAAGAAAGAAAATAGCACACCAATGTATACAGAAAAGACTCCCAAATGGTACAAAACTGCAACATACAACTTAAATAACACAAGATGCAATAAGACAGCAAATACTGTACACATGATAAATGCAGACTTTGTACACTGTAGGATATCTGGATGTGATAATAAATAAACCTGTATTGGGTAGAATAAAAGTATGCTAGAAGAAAAAGTTAACCCGAAGCACCAGTTAAGACACATGACAAGGCAGTTTTCATGCAGATAGCTATTATCATTAACATTATTTCATATTAGTATTAGCATGCAGTGGCAAAGTAGTTCACAACAGGAAATATGTTTACCTTGTCAATCACGCCAACCACCTTGCATGATTTTAAATACTCTACAGGAGAGCTGAGGATCCTGATAGGTCGAAATCGAAAGCTGCTGAAACCCTAATATCACAAAACAAAAAGCAGGATTGACAAATTGTTTTGGAATTCTATTGTTAACATCTAATTATGTTGCTAAAAGTGAAGTACTGGTTCTGAAAGCAAGCTCTACAAACTGGGCTCTTCTGCAGTTGGCAGAAATGGTTCACATCTCAAACAGGGTTTGCACAGCATTTGACGATACAGGTAGAAAGTTGCGCCATAAATTAGACTTCAAAATATTGGCACAGCAAAACTTCAAGTTTGACAGCACTGAAGACTTTGATTACAGGACATGTGCAATGGTTTTCAGAAATGATTGATCCCATCAGTACAGCTGTAAATCTAGCAGTCTAGAGTAATAATTGGGGGATGGCGTGATAACACACGCTAATAATCGCGTAATGCATTGGTGCTGGGGAACAATCAGTACGAAGGACATTTGTGCTGTTACACAGAATTCTAGAAAGAGATGCTCATGTGACACAAGGAGCACTTGGTTAGTCTAACTACTTACTTTCCTATGTCTTGGATATGTTACAGATATGTAACCAAAAGTTTACCTTTCCATCTCTCATAATCATCACCTTGTGTCAGCTGCACATTCTGGAACTTTCTCAAAAGCTTTTAGAACTACTTGTCATGCATCCTGTCAGCTTTCCTTAGTAATTTCCCTCTGCTTTCAAACTCCAGCCCCCCCCAGGGTGATCACACCACTCTGTGTGTTCCAAGTTTGTGTAAACCACACACCTCCTCTCCTAGGAGAGACATGTGGGCTTATGTTCCTTAATTCTTCTCTCTCCCTGCCTTTTTCCTCCAGTGCTGGGGTGACAAATTGAACCCCAGCTACCAGGGCCACAGTCTGGGCTCCATCTCAACGCACAACTGAACCAGGTTAAATGTAATTATTTTACAGAGTCTGGCTGATTTGAAAATAGATTGCTTTAACAATACACCAGAACTTATTTATCATGCTACTAAGGATTTCAGGGTACTATCTTAGCTTATAAAATGCTAACTAGATTCTTTCTATTCAACATTACATTATGACAAGAAATCTTCCAAATGTAATGCATTTCACTGAGGCAGACCTGCAATATTGACATACTTTATTTCTTACTGTTTTGTCATTTATGCACTTTGTTCATTTATTTTTTGTGTTATGTATGTCTGCTTTGCTAAGTTTATGATTTGTCTATGCACAACTATTGTACATTTGTACTTGTCATTGTAGTCCAGATTGTGACTGGAAAAAGGTCAAGTATCAGCCCCCTCCCCCGGTTAACTGATGAACTAACTAACTAACTAGCAAACACACACACAGACAAACACACTAACTAAGAAGGAAAAAGGGACAGGGCTGCTGAACAAAAGGATGATATAGAGATATGAAAAAGTCTGGCATTTATTAAGTATAAGAAGATACAGACTAATGCATACCTGAACTTGGAATAAAGCCAAAAATATCTCTAATTATTTAACAGCTTTAAATCAAAGTCTTCAATTCATGAGAACAACAAAAGCTAAGAAACTTCCAGATGTGCAGCAAATATAGCAGATGTAGCATTATTGGAGGAAGGTCCAAGAACTGCTTGGACTGGACTGTAGTGTAAACACTTCACAAGGCCCTAAAACACAGCGTACCACCAACAAATAACCACTGAATGCACAAGATACAATACTCTCCTCTTTTTTATATGAAAAACTCCTTTTACAAATTGTAATTTTAGTATAAGAAATGACATGGCCCTTTAGCATACCTTTTGAAACATTAAAAGTTCATAAATCGTCACTGCACAGCATGAATTCTGTGCTAATATAGCAGTTTACCATTTACAGGTTTCAGTTTTATTTTCTGATGCAATGGTGTGGGTAGATGAACAGACATTTAGTAAACCCAAGGCACATTCTTGCTTAACAAAAAGTTTTTTTCTGCTATCTAAGATAATTCTTTAGATATCTAAGGATATTATTTTCACAGGTAGAATGTCTAAGTGGGGTGGCAAATGGCAAATCTGAACATTTTGAAGGATATCCGTTTTCTATCATAAAAATCCCCCCAAAAAACAAGTAAGAGTTTCTCAAAGTTTTTGGTGACCACAGGCCTGAGCACAATTTTCTCATCTGCAGATTAGGCAGACATATCAGGTATTTCTGGTACCAAACGTTAGGACCTCTGAGCTCTGATGTGACAACATGCTGTTTCCCTATTGTGCTATAACTAGTGCAGACCAATCTAGGATATAGAGCCAAAGCAACTTTCAGTTATGCTTTGGATCTGGTTAGGTCTATAACCATAGTTCTCTAAACAGAAATTTCAAGGTGAAGAAAGTTTTATAGGGTTTTCAAAGACTGTTTCTAAGCTCACTGTTTTCTCTGAATTTTTGCATTCAAATCAGATAAAAACAAGTTAAATACGTGTCTCAGCCTTTATGATATAAATATTTAATTGCACCATAAAAATTCTTGTTGGAGACAAATTTGTCATCGTCCACAGAGCAGTTCTATAACAAAATTATATCATTCCCTACAAAGGAATTATCAATAAACAACTTCAAATCAATGCAACTGGCAATGCTATACAGTGAATAAGGAACTAGTTATATGGAACACACCACTAGATTGGTATATGTGTCATAGTATCTGAACCCATAATATGACTAGGGTTTGTTACTTGGTCTCTGCTCTTCACAATTTTGTTTTTTGATACCCAGATGGACAAACATGCCTGGGTGATAAGTTATACAGATGAATGCAAGCATCAATCTAGTATCACTCACAGATTGTACACCTATAGAAAAATGCTAATAATATCCATTCTTGGTGAACTGACCATAATCTGGCTTTGAATGTCCAAAATAGAGATACTACCCTTTAGGGTAAGAACATGACTGCATCACTGAAGTTAATCCCCTAAATTAGACCATGTTGTCAGGGATCTGAAATCTCTAGTAGATGATAGTCTAACCTCTGACAGATCTTTTTATCAGTTGTCAGAATAGTCTCCGGGTAGCGTGGTTCTTACTAAAAGTTGCATCAAGTCACAAAAGAGAAGCCATTGTGTCATGTTAAACAGCCGTTATCTCACTTCTCACTGAATACAATTCACTAATTTGTAGATTTCTAATTGGATATATTTTTCACTTCAACATATTGCTATACTTAACAAGGTACAGAGACATTTTACAAAAATGTGTGGTTTAATATAATGTGGTAATGCAACATATTAAAAGAGGTGTCCCTATTCTAGGAGTCTTAAAAATTATTTGGGGGAGATACTTGCCTGCTTTTAAGGACTTGAGAGGTCCTCGGAGAAAACACACATGCAAATAACTGCATGTTAAAAATGAACATTAACAATACCAGCATGACAGACTAGGTGTATTATCTAAGGACTGGTATCTTTGCAGAATGTACTTAAACTGAATGAGAAACAGTGCAGTTCCATAGGTACATTCCAAACAAAAACAGTGTAGCTCCATAGGTACATTCAAAACAATGTAGATTCAGGATTACTATGGGTGATCATGAATTCCACCAAGGCCAAAATGAAAACAGAATTCTTGTTGCTTGTTGACTATCACGTTTTGAGTTTATTTCCTAAATTATTGTCACATTTCTTGCACTTTAGTAGAGTTTCAAAACTGAACTGTTTCCACTGTTACTGCAGTACTTAATTATGTTGTGGCTGCTAGTTTTACAAGACAGTAACATCTAGATTGTGTGGTTTCTCTGCACTTGAGCTCTAAAACCATCATTCTTATATTTGTAGGGTTTTCTGACTGCACTCTTGCAGCAAAACTATCTGTGTTAGGGGCTGCTGGCTGATAGCTTATTGTGTGGTTTCTTGATTGGTCTGTAGGTCTTTTTGTTGTAAAACTTGTTTTTCTGATTCTATATAAGACCAGGGTTTGCACTAGGCTGCTCTCCATGCAGTGGTTAACAGTGCCTTGTACAGCACAAATGCCATTAAGTTAACACTTCCCTTCGAATAAATATCTTTGTAACGTTTCTCATTTTCCCTGCTGCTCTACAAGCATCTCAGTTGCGCACAGAGTAGCATCACCTTGTTGGATCGCTGCAGTTCACACTAAGTATAGCAGCCATTCTTTGTCCATATGCTATCATCCCAGTCCAGTTAAATTTCCCCTCTCTTCTCCCTGGTTCATAGGTGTGTACTAGGCTAATGGCCCTGGAGCCTTTACAAACCTAGCCCATAGAAGTGCCATGGCATTGTGCTGCCCGGTGTTAGTTCCCAGTGCCTCTATCAAGTACAGCCCCTGGAGTGATACCCAGGGGGAAATTTCTATTACCCATCCACTCATCAAGAGTTCTCTTGAAGAGGGACAGTGAGGTGCTCTGCTTGACATGTATGGGAAGTCTATTCCAAAGCATGGGCAGTCTCTGGGTGAGCAACCTGTCCCTCCAGCATGCTCTCTTGATTGGGGTAATGAGGTTAAGGTCTCTGGACCATGTGCTGCGGAGGGATTGGGATTTCTTTAGATGTAGCATTTCTAACAGAGCTGGGTTAGACATGGCTTTGTAAGTCAAGCAGAGATATGAGACAGAGAATAGCTGGAGTCTTTTGAGTCTGTCCGTGTAGGACATGTGTTTAATGCCTAAGATCCTCTTCGTGAGGTACTTCTGTGGCCTCTCCAGCTGTTGCATGTGTCTAGTGAGGTACATGCCAAATGGGGCATTATACTCAATAATTGGTCTAATGAGGGAAGATTAGAGAGAGAGAGAGAGACAATGACCTCTTTCTTCTTGGATGCAAAACCCTTGGTGAGTTGTGCCACATAGAAGGACTTTCTGACCACAGTGGCAATGAGGTGGTCGAATGAGAGGTTGCTGTCAATCTGTGTCCCCAGATCTCTTATAACGCCTTCAGTGTTCAGTGGGCTCCCATTGATGTAGTAATTAGTGGGAACTGAGTTTTTAACAAAGGGATGACGATGCATTTTTTGGCATTAAGCTTAAGGCCATGGTTTCAGCACCAGTCATTGGATTCAGTGAGGCCTTTCTGTAGAATGTCTGCATTACTTGGGGAGTTAATAATGGCTCCCAGCTTGCAGTCGTTTGTGAACTTGGTCAGCCAGAGTCCCTTTGTGTTGGCCTTGACTTCTGAGAAGTAGATGCCAAACAGGAGAAGACCCGGGACTGATCTCTGTGAGACTCCACTCTTGACTGGTCAGCAGTCTGACTTGGAGTCTGATACTTTCACACTGTGGGTTCTATCTGTGAGCCAATTTGCAACCCACCTAGTGATATAAGGGTTGATGCCTAATCTGGTGAGTTTATCAATAATTCCTGAGTGAGGAATGGTATCAAAGGCCTTGGCCAGATCGAGGTAGGCTGTATGCACTGCCTTACCTTCATCCAGCCCTGGTGACTGACTCAAAGAAGTCAACCAGGTTGAGCAGGCATGATCTCCCTTTCACAAAGCCAAATTGCATGGAGTCTAGAGTTTGGAGATTTCCTATATCTTTGTTAATCAGGTCCATGATGATGCACTCCATAGTTTTACATATCAGACTCGTTAGGCTAATGGGGTGATAATTCCTAGGGTCTGTAGTCACTCCCCCTTTATGAAGAGGGATGACTGTAGCAGTGCGCCATTTGGTAGGGACAAATCCTGAGGTGAGGCTGTGAATGAACAGGGCACACAGAAGTGGTGTCAGTTCACTTTGTATTTGTTCATGTAGAACACAGCCAAGGATATTATCAGGTCCCATGGAAGCTGTATTCTCGGCCTTGGACAATGCAGCTTTAACCTGTGCTGCAGTAATGCTAGGTGCCTGGCATTCTTCCGGTATTGTGATTGGCCCTTTAGGGAGGGAGAGGGGTGTAAAGTTGGCACTGAATCTGTCAGCCAGTAAGTTGGCAATATCTGCTGGCTCAGTATAGGAGGTACCATTGTGCAGTAACTCAGAGCAAATCTGGGTATTGCCATGGAGGTTCTTGATATAGCTATAGAGGGCTTTGTGATTGTTTTTAGTGTCTGCCGCAATTCTGCCTTCATAGCTGGCTTTAGAGGATTTGATGAGGGATCTCAACTTTTTGTTGAGGCTAATAAGGGAGTTTTTCCAGTCCTGGGACTTCATACCTTTTTCTGCAACAGTTTCTTCCTTCTGTTGTAGAGTTTATTAATAGCAGGGGGCCACCAGATTGGTTTCCTTTTTTTGGAGGAGAGCATCTTGGTTCTGTTGGGTATGGCTAGTTCCATGCATTTATATACATGTTCGTACAGTGCATTGGTGTATGATTCGGCAGTCATGCAGCTATTTTCCATTGGCATGGGTGCAGTGAAGTTAGCCACCTTTGTTTTAGGAATCCAAAATCAGCTTTGGAGAAGGTTTTCAAGGTGGTTACCTTTGTGGCGGGTGTGGGTGAGATGTGGATTTCCATGATGATTAGTTTATGGTCGGATCTGACCAGGGAGGGATTGACTATTGGTGTAGAGCAACAGTCATCCATGTTAATAATAACCAGGTCAAGGATGTTGCTTCCTCTAGTGGGGATCAGAAGGAGCTGGTCCAGGGAATTGGAATTGATGAATTCCAGGAAGCGTTGAGCCAGTGTATTTGTGCTTGAGTAGTTTTCCCAATTGATGGAGGGGTAGTTGAAGTCTCCTAGTAAGAGAGTGTTGAGTTGGATCTTGATAGTTTCCAGGGTGCTTAGGAATGTGGAGTGAGAGTCAAGGGACATGGTTGGGGACCTATAGCAGGCTATGACCTGGATCACCATCTTACCTAATGTTAGTTGTACCTGAATTATCTCAGATGCATTATGCTGGGCTACTAGTCTGGAGGTGCGCATATCCTTTATAAATATGGAGACACCACCACCTTTGTAGCTTTGGTCTATGTTTAAGGGCCGAAAGGTATGGAACGAGTTATAGCCTGGTAGCACAGGGTGCTTTCTGCCGCTTTAAACCAAGTTTCCGCTACAGCACAAATGTCGATGTTCTCCATTTTGAGGAGTGCTTCAAGTGAGTGCATCTTGAGTGCTAGACTTCTAGCATTGAGCAGCATGACCCTCAGATTGCATTTGCTTATAGCTGTTACGGTGGTAATTTGGTCTTTGAAACACTACCTTAAAAGGCACTGTAGGGGTGGCAAGAGCCTTAGCCGGTACCCGAAAACCCAGAGGTGCAGGCCATCTCTGGCAAAGCATTGAGGTCTGTCAATCATGTCATCCCAAGCAGACAAATACTGGATCCCCTTAGAATGACACCAGAAACTTAGCCAATTGTTGAAGTCAATCATTTTTTGTTTGTACTGTGGTATCATTCTGGGTGATGGTAGGATACTGCTCAGGGCTAGTGTCATACCTGCCTGGGCCACATAATCCGGGAGCTCCACAGTGGCTCTTTTTATGCAGCCCAGGGAGGTGCATCTTAGGTCATTCACACCCACATGTACAATGACAGAGTCATATTTGTACTTGTTGTGGAGTGACCTGAGTGTGTGTGTTATGTGTCTGATTCTGGCACCTGATAGACAGCTGACTGTTACTTTCTCCTTATTCAATCTAGTGAGTGGGACATCTGTGTGCCTCACTTTTGAGTCCCCTGTGATTAGTGTATTGGGCAAGGTGTTTAGCCTTAGGGGCTTAGGTTGAGGGGCACACTGTGGAGGTGAGCTATGTATCCTGTGGTTTGTGCTATGTTTTGGTGGCCGAGTTCATTTCTGCCTTGGAGGTCTCTGCTGTTTTGGTAAATTTCTATTGAGAGCCTCCACGAAGGTGATTGTGTGGTTTCTGTTTTTATGTAAGAGCTGTGATAGTGGGTGTTCTGGAGGGATATGTGTTCCATGTGGTGTGGTGTAGGTGTTGACCTTCTCCTCTTGACCAGCTAGTCCGGTCTTGGTTGGAGAGTGCATAGCTTCCAATTTGGTGATATAAATCCATCTCTCACAAGTCTGAGTGTTGGGAGGTAAGAGGAGAGGGTTGTCTGTGTACATGAGGCAGTTGCTACACTGCCTCAGAATGCCCAAATGCACCAAGTTAATAGGAGAAAGCACAGGGAACTGCTTTTAATCATGCCAGGAGGGGTGGTCATAACTACTAAGTATTGGAGCTATTTCCATGAAGAATGACTAGTGCTGATGGTACTTAGGTGTGCTACAATAATTGCTTCAAAAACCTGTTGAAGTGCAAAGCGTGTAGGCTATTTGAAGTGCAAGAGAGAAAGAGCTAGCAAGATCTAAGTGAAAAACTGAAGAGCAGACTTTCTGGCACCAGTAATAGTTTATCTCAGCTCCGTGCCACTGCACGGAGCTTAAACAAGCGCAAACGTGGGCTTTTAAACCAGAAAGTTGAAAGGGATGGAAAAAGTGCCCAAATGGCCAATAAACTACAATTTCTGGGCCAGAAACCACTCCTCTTGTGGTAGATAGGCTACCTAGGGCTTACCACTCCCACTGATAAACTAGAAGGCTTCCCTCCAACACAGAAAGGCTTAGGGGGCTCAGAAGCTTAAAACAGTCCTGGATACAGCACATCTGTATCTGGACTAGACTAGTTACATGAAAGGTGGGAAACAAGCGCAAACGTGGGCTTTTAAACCAGAAAGTTGAAAGGGATGGAAAAAATACCCAAACGGCCAATGGACTTCAATCTCTGGGCCAGAAACCACTCCTCGTGTGGTAGATAGGCTACCTAGTGCTTACCACTCCCACTGATAAGCTAGAAGGTTTCCCTCCAACAAAGGAAGGCTTGGGAGGGCTCAGAAACTTACAAACAGTCATGGATACAGAAAATCTGTATCTGGGCTAGACTAGTTACAGGAAACCCATAATAAAAAACCTGAAACCACAGATAAGCACTTTCCTGCTAACTCTGTGGCCATCCTGGAGGATATGGGCACCCTGAGGCAATGTAGCAATTGTCTGATGTATAATAACAACCACTTAATCCTGAAATAAACAAACACAGTAGGTGAGAGATGTAGTAACACTATGAAAATTGAAACACAACTCTCACATACTGACAAATCAAATGACAAACAGGTTGTCAGCACATGCATATCATTTCCCCTCACTAAATAAGGTTTTGACACTTAATCCCACATATGCAGAGGAACTCACAAGTAACGTAACAAAACCTCAGAGGCCTCCCACACGCTGCCCTCAGAAACCATGTGCAAACAAAATCAAGTCAGCACCAACTACTACACATATAAATACACATCAGTGTCACCACAAGTAAGCCCCTAAGGTGAAACACCACACATTCAAATATCTTGGTCATAGAAGATTCCATTCTGAGACACACAGAAGTCACCCTCACTAGGTTGGATAAACAGAGGGTTACAGTCAGTTGCCTGTCAGAGGCCAGGATTTGCCAAGTTAGGTAGGCACTCAGGTCACTCATCCACAAGTAATAGTATGACTCAGTCACAGTCCATGTGGGGGTGTAAATTACCTGAAACATACCTCCCTAGACTATAGGATGACAGACATAATGGACCTCTCTGAATATGCATTGCAGGCTGGTGTGAGCCTGTCATTAAGCAGCATTCTACCCTCACCAGGAATGACACCTCAATATAAACAAAAAATAAGTGACTGATAATTTGCTTAGCTACTGGTGTCACTCCAAGGAGATCCAATATTTGTCAGCCTGGGATGACATGATTGACAAACCATGTTGCTTTGCCAGAGACAGTATGTACCTGTTGCTACTAGGCTTTTGAATAATGGCCAAGACATTAGCCACCCCCATAGTGCCTTTTTTAGGCATTGCCAAACCAATAGACCTACCAATCTAACAAATTCTTCTAATGCTAAGCTGAAGGTATTACTGCTCAGTGCTAGGAGTCTTAACAAGAAACTGCACTCCCTGGAAGCTCTCCTCATCCAGGAGAATGCTGATGTCTGTGTAGTTGCAGAGACATGGTACAAGGGGGCGGAAAGCACCCCAGCAGTGCTAGGCTACAGTGCCTATTACACATTCAGACCACCCTCTGAAAAGGAAAAAAAGCTAAACAAAGAGGCGACATTTCCATTTACATAAAAAACAATCACATCTCTAGATTTGAGCTACTCCATGTCCATCTGACCACAGACAAAACCCCCCACCATACCATTGCTAGCTACAGGTCCCCAACCAAGAACCATGAAAACCACTCCACATACTGAATTTACTAGAATCTGTTATCATTCTGCCCAACACACTACTCAGGGATGGTTCTTAACCACCATTCTATAAACTAGGAAATATATTTAACCACTAACATGCAGACTCAGATATTCCTGGACTTTGTCAATGCAAATGCTCTGGAGCAGCTAGTTTGGATTCCTACTTGGGGCTCAAATATCCTTGACAAAGTACTCACAAACATGGGGGAGCATTGCACCCCCCACCAGAGTAATGTCCACATTGATAAGACTGGATCATAAATTGGTCTCCTTTGAAATAAACGTAATGGTAGAACCCCCATCAAACCCTAAAACCCTATAGAATTTTTCCAAGGGAAATTGACTTCTGTTAAGCGATAGCATAGGTAATTTGAAAGCACACCTAACCCCGAAAACACAGAGGCCTATGCAGAAGTATACATGAACGCCCTGTCTGACCACTTAAACAACTGCATAGAAATAGCAGTACCTGACTGAACTAAACCCAGGTTTAGCTGGAAAAACAAGCCACTCCGGTGGACCCCTGGCATAAATAAACTATATAAGAGAAGGTAGAAACTCCTGTCTAGAACTAAGTGGGAGGGTGCACGGGAGACAAAGAAAATCCCTCAGTAGTCTCAACAGGCAAATCAGGGAACTAGTTAAGTCTTGAAAAACTAAATACGAGACTAAAATAGCTTCCCAAGCAAAGAATAATAACAAAGCATATTTTAGTTATGTCCATAATCTTAAGTGAAGCACTCAACAAAGTGCTGAGTTGGATGTAGATGGCACTACCTATACTCAGCCAGAAGAAATAGCAAACCTGCTGGCCGATAAATTCATCTCAAAGTGTCTTTTTATGGAACGCAGGCTTGTTCCGTCAGAGTTTGCTTTTGTATTTGTATGCTGAGCGCCTGAAAGTTGTATGTTATTTCACTGATTGTCTGGCGACTATATTTTCTAAGACAGATCTAGTAATCAGCTGCTAGAACAGTTTTTCTTTTCTGTTTAAACCTGGCCTTTGTAATTACACATTTTTGTTAGAAACAGTCATACTATGTTCACATATACCTTTAGACCTGCGTACATTAACCAGCAGCTGGTAGCCTTGTACTAATGCTGATATGTGCAGCGTACAGCAGTCCTGTCCTGGGCTTGTATCTGCTGTCTCAATTTATTTTATTTAGCTATACCTGAGCTCATACACTAGCATGTTTGTTAAGCTGTGTTTTTTCCTGCTAGTATAATTTAGCTCTGTCTGTTATTTTAAATCATATTCTCTTGCATCTGCATTGTAGAGCATACATTAGCAATTTTGTCTTTAGCTTTGTTTGCTTAATACTGTTCATAACTGTGTTTGTTATGTTTTACACTCTCTGCTCCTTTCTATGAACTTTCCCTTATTTTTTTGTCTTTTTAGCCCCTCCAACTACCACCCCACAGCTTCATTCACCATTGTTTTCAGGGAGCTGCAACATTTCTGCTGTTTATCAGGTCCTGCAGCTCATAAAACATACCAAAACACATCAGCCAGTTAAAGTACATGTTTACCGCGGTCACCAGCATTGTAATTAAATTATATGGTAGAGTCCTTTTTGCTGGAGTTTTCACTTACTGTATGGGATGCCAGCAGTGCAATAGACCTCATTTAACACTACACTTTTATTAGTATTGTAATGTAGCCCCTAGCCTCTTCCACCTAACTTTCTGCGTAGTACAACCTCTTTATGAAACTTTCTACCTACTTTCTTTAGCTAATTCCCTATGTAACACTCACTTTCCCCAACACTTTTTGTTTTCAAGCCATTTTTCAATTACTGTTTATTTCTATTAAGTATTATTTACCGGTATATTAGGAAGTTAGTGGACATCAGCCAACTCCACTCAACCATACCCAGTGTTTCCTCCATAATTACTTTATATCAATTTTGTCCCTCTCAGGTGGGTGACTGTATTTTTTTGTACATTAGCGGTTCAAGACCTGGTGCTAGCCTGCTCCGTTCGCCCTCGCTCTGCTTGGGCTCACTCTGCTCCCCTACCCTACCCCCATTCCCACCCACCCCCACCCTCCTGTCCATTATAGTTAACCAAGCCATTCCCCTGCTGACCTCAGTCACCATTGCTAGTCTTCTAATACTTGTCTTCCCATAATTTACTACCACCTACATCAATGCCCTTATCTACTAACCAATTTTGCTTACTCTCCCATCCTAAATGCCCCTTCTCTATTTCTACCATACAAACACATTTTCCTATCTTTCTCTATTGCCTCTGTTTACCAACTACCTATCATTATTACCTTTCTACTCCCCCTCTTTAGACCTACTTATATTATCTTGCTCTGCTGCTTCTAATGATTCTAATTGCTCTACCATACATTTTATCCACCCTGCCTACTCTCACCCTACTTAACCATTTCATAACTTTTTTATTCGCATCTTTACCATGCCTCAGATCAAACCTATCATCTCACTCACTTTCCTACTATGTCTGTTTTCCCTGGTCTATTATCCCACCTCATACCAGTCCTATTATCTCACAATCTACCCCTCTCCTACTTTGTCTATTATGCAGAACCTTTATCACTATAAAGCCGTTATTCACATCTCACCACATCTTAAGTACAAACTCCACATTTAGTCATTCTGTTAAATTTACTGTGATAAATGGGTTTGATATTCACAACCATATTCTTAATACTTTGCCCTTTTTAACTCATCCAAGCCTAAAATGTCTTTTTGTATATTTCCAGGTCACACCCATAGCTCTTATGATGTCCAGATCTTTTTTTGGGTCTGTCTTCTTTAACCAAGTAACTTCCCAACTAATAACATGCAGCATTAGAAAGTGCAAGGAATTATTAACAAAATGACACTAAGATTGTTAAGCTAAAATGTGCTGCAGTAGAGAAGTTTATCATTTATCACTTAATATTCATATTTTTATATTTATGTTCATGTTTTTGTAACTGATAGCCCTATATTTTATTGAGTGGTATAGTGTGATATGTCATGGTGGGAGAAAGGGAAATTTATTCCACCCACCCTTCTCAAACCCTTTTTCCCATTTTTGTACATGGGGTTGGGGTGTCACTTCAACAATGACAATCATCTAGAGCCAAGGTTTATACCACCGGGTGGCTAGTCCTGTTGCAGTAGTTCCACACTACGCACTCACACAAACAATCACACCTATGGTCAATTTAGAGTATCCGATCTGCGTACTGCACATCTTTGGAATGTGGGAGGAAACCAGAGCACCCAGCGGAAACCCACACAACCACAGAGAGGACATGCAGACTCTGCACAGAAGGCACTCCAGCTGAGAATTGAACTGGGAAACCGCTTACTGTGAGGCTACATTGCTATCCGCTTTGACAGGAAAATGTATCCTCACTGTCAATTTATATCACACTATACCTGAGATATGGCTTGTTGTTTGTTGGCATTTGTACTTATTGTGAAGATTGGGTGAAGATAGATGAAGGCTGCCAGCTTAGCCAGATAGAATTCTGGAGATAATTCTGTCATCTGTAAATATTAATATAAACCACAGGCTTGTTGTCTTAAATGGTAAAAAATAGTGTTACAAGTGGAACTGAAAAAAATGTAACAACAGTGCACTCTGCTGTAAGGAAGCTAAGTCAAGCAATTTATGACTGTCTTTGATCTTTAAAATTGGCTCCAGATGGTCTAAATGAAGGAATTATTACTATTGTTGTAAGGCCAGAGTTAATGGTCAGAATTTGTATGCATAAATGTCCTTAATGGCTTTGCTTCCTGACCTGGTGTGAGCTTACTAAAGAATGTAGCCTGTTAGCATGGGAACCCCAGGAACGTGTGAAGAATGATGTAATGTGAATCAGGAATGTGATTTTAAAAACAGAGAGAATCAGTGGGCATTATGCATTTTTGTCTTGACCATCTAACTCAGCACTGTCTTGCTCTATATGTAGGTTTATCTTAGACTTGTGTTTTTCTCTTGGAAACAGCTAGAAACTAGAAGGATTAGACTACATGTTTTTCTGTGATGTCAGAACTGTACTACTGAATTATTTTAAGTATTTCTCTGTGATCTCTGAACTCTTGACTAGCACTGTTAAGTAAAAAGTATTGTCTTGTGCTTTGACTATTTGTTATTAAATATTTTTAAACCCTTTCAACTGTGGCTGTTTTTGTAGAGATAATTTAAGCTCTTTAGAGTACCTGCATGCCTTTGGTAGAATTGTACAAAGCCACTCCATTAGCTTTAGCCATGAGCTATACTACCAATTGGATAATACTATTGCACAGTAATAATTGGACACCCTTTTAAGGGCCTTTGAGTAGCTATTAAATATTATTGGGTGGTGACAGATGATACTACTGTATAGTCTGGGAAAAGGGGGCACAGCTGGAGAACCTGTGCCAGCCTTCCCCAGGAGTGTCTATGTGGCTATATAAACTCTTCTCAAAGTGTGTCTCTGTGTGTGTGTGTGTGTGTGTGTGTGTGTGTGTGTGTGTGTGTGTGTGTGTGTGTGTGTGTGTGCGCACATGTGTGTGAGCTACTTGGGCAGAGACACAAAGCACTGGTTGGACAGAGAGGGTGCTGGAGGTTTTAGCTTGCCCACTAGGCTGAGATCTGGACCCTATAGCTGAGCCAGTGGGGAGTCTTATTGGGGACCTGGAGAGCAAGGGAGCGACCAGTCCTGGACTGACTGTGATCTCTGTGTGCTCTTAAGGGAAATTGCACTTTACTGTGTGTATTTGTTATCCTTTCCTGTTATAAGAGATGCCCCTCACTGGCGTTAGTGGTGAAGACTGAGGCTCCTTTGCTGGGCCAGTGCATGGGTGTCACATATTAATTGTTTGGCAGTGGTGGGATATCCACATCACATATTAATTGGTGGCAAATACTAATTGGCTTGTAGGGGTGTGGGTAGAGTGAATTCCTGTAGCTTATTTACAGTGAGCTTTGAAGGTGTTTGGACTCTAAATCAGCCATGCAGTGAATACCCAGAGTTCAGATCACAATTGTTTTATTTCTTTTGTTAGATTAGTTAGTCAGGGTGAGCAGGCAGCATGTCATCAGAGGAGTATGGAAAGCTGACAAGGAGCCAGCTGGTGGAGATGTGCCAGGCTAGGGGACTGGTGCATGGAAACCTAAGGCAGACCTGATTGCAACCTCGGTTACAGCTGCATCAGAAAACAGCAACCAGGAGGACAATCAGACTGGCAGTGGAGATATAATAGCTTCAGAGAATGGACAGCTCAACCTTTCTGCAGAGGACTTAAAAATCCATCTGGAGCTAAAGAGACTTGAGTTGGAGGCCAGTCATTTGGAGATAGAAGCAGCTGAGAGACTGCAACATTTGCAGGCTGAGGAGAATGAGAAACTGCTACACCTGGAAGCTGAGGAAAAGGAGAGGCAGAGGCAGCATGAGATGGAGATGCTGACTCTTCTTCAGAGTCATGGAGGTAATGGGGAAGGGAGTAACTGGACCCCAGAAGCACAACAGGTCAGTATATTTCTTCTGCAGTTTAAAGAGGGGGATAATTTTTATAGTTTCATTCATATGTTTGGGAGGGTATGCAAACAGTATGGTGTTGACCAAAGGGTCTGGGTATGGTTCCTGACCCCCTTACTCCATGGTAAAGCTGTAACTGTTTTGTCAAAAATGTCTGACGTTGCATGTTTTGATTATACTGCTGTTAAAAATCACTTGTTAGAATTGTTTAAGCTAACACCTGAATTGTATAGGTAAAAGTTTTGTGAGCATAGACACAAGGCAGATTAAAGTGTGTGTGAATATGTTGCTGAAATGGGCACTTATTTCCATAGGTGGGTGAGTGGATGTCAGGTTACCACTTTTGAAGGGCTGGCAGACCTTTTGGTGAGGGAAGAAGCCCTTAGCACTTTTCCTGAAGACATGAGGATCTGGTTAGCTGATAGACAAGGTGCTACTTCAGATGAGTTGGGGAAGAAGGGAGACCTATACCTGGCAAGCAGGGCAGCCCTGCACAGGAAAGGGACCCCCAGTACTGCTCATGGGTCTAAAGGAACCCACGGTGGGCAGCCCAGACTGCCCCAACAGAATCTGCCAGTAGCAGGGGAAGCCACTAGTCCAGGTACATGTCCAGGAGCTAGGGTTAAATGTTTTGAATGCAACCAGTGGGACCATGTGGCATACAGGTGTCCATGCAGGCAAGGTGGGGAACAAAAGGTGAGGGAGCCAGTAAGTGGGAAAGACAAAATGCCAATAGTAGGTTGTCTTGGGACAACAAGGGTACCAAACTACCACCAGAGGTTATATCCTATTGTAGTGAATGGCAAAGAGGCCATTGCCAAGAGAGACACAGCCTCTGATATAACCATTGTAAAGCCTGCAATGGTTACAGAGGAGCACTACTTGGCTGGACAGTCTACTCCAGTCAGGGCTTTAGGAAGGATCCCATTCCAAATACATTTGGCTAGGGTACACCGGGACTGGGAGGTGGAAAAGAAAGCCAGCAAGTAGGTGTGTTTGAGGATATACCTGCAGATGTCCTGATAGGGAATGATTTTGATAGTGCAGTACCCTGTGCTTGTGCAGTTACATGCAGTCAGGCTTGGAGACAAGCAGGTAAGTCTGGTAGCCTGGGGGATACCCAGACAGAATGAATACTTGCAGCCAGGACTGGTGAGGTGGTTACTTTCAGGGAGTGAGCTACGCTGTAGCAATGAGACTGAATGTAAGCCACAGCTGCTTGTGGGTACTGATATTCCCTTGGACAGGGTAACTGCAAAGGTAGAGGTGAGTAGTAGTACCCAGGCTGACAGTCAGGCACTGCTCTCAGAGGATGCCAGACTTCCTGTGGAAGGGGAGTTGGGAAGGGTTACAAGGAGAGAGTTGAGACAGGCTCAGCTCTCAGACCCTACACTGCAAGGCCTGAGGCAGGTAGCTAGGGAGGCACCTGATTCTCAAGGAAAGGGGGAAATCTGTATACTGGGACAAAGAGTTACTGTACAGAGAGTGGACTCCTGAGGGTGTGTTAGAGGGTGAAAGAATACATCAGTTGGTAGTGCCTAGAGCTTATCATCTGGCACTTCTAGCCATAGCCCATGATATTCTCTTTGCAGGTCATGTGGGCATAAAACATACAAAGAGGCATATTATGCAAAACTTCTATTGGCCTGGAATTTCCAGCGATATAACAGAATACTGCAAGACCTGCGAGTAGTGCCAAAAGGTAGGCAAGGCAGGAGACAAGGTGAGAGCTCCTTTGATGACTTTGCCTGTGACTGGGGAGCCATTTCAGAGGGTAGCTATGGATATTCCGGGTCCTCTGAGTACCCCAAGTTCCACAGGGAAAAAGTATATCCTAGTGATTGTAGATTATGCTACACGATACCTGAGGTGGTGGCTTTGTCCTCCATTGAGGCAGAGAAGGTGGCAAATGCTTTGTTAGAGATTTTCAGCAGGGTAGGTTTCCCAAAGGAAATACTGACTCACAGAGGTGCCAATTTTATGTCAGACCTGCTGGCTTGTCTGTGGAAGTCCTGTGGTGTGAAGCACATGAACACCACCCCCTTCCATCCCCAGACTAATGGTCCTGTTGAGAGGTTAAACTCTACAGTCAACTCCATGCTACAGGCATTTGCAGATCAGTTTAAGAAGGAGTGGGACAAATATTTGTCCCATCTGTTTGCTTAAAGAGATGTTCCCCAGGAATCCACAGGTTTTTCACCCTTTGAGTTGCTGTATGGGCGTAGGGAGAGGGAACCTCTAGATTTAATTTGAGATGAGTGGGTGAATGTGTGTCTTACAAGGAGTCTGTTGTGGCATATGTCCTGAACCTCAGGACAAGGCTCAGGGAACTCATGGGCCTGGCCCAGGAGAACCTGGCAGAAGCCCAACAACAGAAAAAAGGTGTGGTATGACAGGAATGCTCAAGCTAGAGAGTATGTTGTAGGGCAGCAGTTACTGGTTCTCATTCCTCTCAGGCACAACAAGCTGCAAGCAGCTTGGGAGGGACCCTACAAGGTGGTAAGAAAGGTATGTGATGTTAACTACACGGTGGAAGTGCTAGGCAGATGGCAGGGACACAGATTGCACCATGTTAACATGATGAAACCTTATCATGATAGGGAGGCCCTTGTGCTGAGCATTTGCAGTGGATTGCAGGAGGAGTCTGAGAGAGCTCTTGTGACTGATCTCCTCAGTGAGGCTCGGGCTGACACCTCGGTGGAAGGGGTAGCAATGTCCCAGCAGCTATCTCCTACACAAGTTCGAGAAATCCGAGCAGTGTTGCAGGAGTTTGGGGGCACGTTCACCGGGAAACCTGGGAGCACCCACCTGGTGCAGCACCAGGTGGATACAGGACCCCAAAGACCTATCAGGCAGGCCCCTAATAGGGTGCCTGAGAGAGTCAAACAGACTCTGAGGGAAGAGGTACAGAAGATGTTGGAACTAGGGGTGATTCAAGAGTCCAACAGTCCCTGGGCCTCACCAGTGGTGTTGGTGCCAAAGAAGGATGGTAGCACCAGGTTCTGTGTGGATTACAGGAAATTAAATAGTCACACAGAGTCAGATGCTTACCCCATGCCTAGGACAGATAAGGCCCTAGAGCAGATGGGTGGGGCTAAGCATCTTACAACCATTGATCTTACCAAGGGTTACTGGTAGGTGCCCTTGACTCCAATGCTAGAGAGAAGGCAGCCTTTGTGACTCCTTTTGGATTGTATGAGTTCACAAAGATGCCCTTTGGGATGAAGAATGCCTCAGTGACTTTCCAGAGGCTGGTAGATCACATCTTAGCAGAAGCAGGAGGGTTTGCCCTTGCTTACATGGATGATATTGCTATCTACAGCCATTCTTGGCAAGAGCACCTTCAGCATGTTAGGGAGGTGCTGGGCAGACTACAGAGGGCAGGGTTGACCATTAAGCTGAGCAAATGTCACATGGGTATGGCAGAGGTCTCCTACCTAGGACATAGAGTGGGGAGTGGTAAGATAAGGCCAGAACCTGCCAAAGTGAAAGCTATTCAGGCATGGCCCTCACCTATTACCAAAAAGCAGGTGAGGGCATTCTTGAAGACAGCAGGGTACTACAGAAAGTTTGTTCCCAATTACAGTACCATAGCTGCTCCCCTTACAGACCTGACAAGGAAGAACAGGCCAGATAAGGTAGTGTGGACCCTAGCATGTAAGCAGGCATTTCAAAAGCTTAAGGAAGGTTTGGGAAGACCCCCTGTGTTAGCCAGTCCAGACTACAGCAAAGACTTTGTTGTGCAGGTGGATGCTTCAAACTATGGGATGGGGGCTGCACTTAGCCAGATTTCTTCAGAGGGAGAAGAGCACCCAGTGGTTTATCTCAGTCGTAGACTCCAACCCAGGGAGGAATGCTATGCAGCGGTAGAAAAGGAATGTCTAGTCATAGTGTGGGCACTACAAAAACTTCAGCCTTATCTGTATGGAAGAAAATTCACTGTGATGACAGATCACAACCCTCTAACATGGTTAAACAGAGGCAGTCAGCAAAATGCCAAGTCGCTAAGATGGAGTCTAGGGTTGCAAGCATATGATATGTCAGTGCAGCACTGCAGTGGAAGTAGCAATGCCAATGCAGATGGGCTCTCAAGACAGGGAATGGGTTGAGGTACACCTAGATAGACCTGACATTCTCAAGCGATGTTTCTCAAGGGGCACTTGAAAAACTTGCTTGAGTTCCCCGGGGGGGGGGGTGACAGTTGGAGAGATATGGGTGAAGGCTGCCAGCCTAGTCAAATAGAATTTAATATATAATTCTGGCATTTGTAAATAAATGTAAAATACAATCATTTTTCTTGCGTGTAAAGAATACTGTGAAATGTGGAACTGCAAAATATGTGACAACATTGCACTCTACTGGCCCAGTGAAGCATGCTGTACCCTTTCATGCTAGAATTCAGCTCCAGGGCGGCTGGATGAAGATTTCATGCCCGTTGTTTTAAGGCTAAAGTTTATGACTAGAATTTAGATGTGGAAGGTGCTTTATTGCTCTAGTTTCTGAAGAGGGGTTAGATTGCTAAATAATGCAGTTTGTGGCCTGAGAACTCAGACCAGGTGTTAAGATGATGCAGTTTGTTTGCCTGGGAAAACCTAAGTGTCAAAAATGATGTAATTTGGGGAGGGACCCAGCAAACATGTTTGTTAGTAATGTTTAAATACTATTTCTCACAAGAGACTGAAAAACATTTTGACTTTGGACATCCAACTTACCAGCACTCTGCCTTATGCTCACATGTAAGTTTCAGCACTGTGATTTCTTGTAGGAATAGTTAAAGCTAGTAAAGATTAATTAGGTATTTTTCTTTGGAATCAGACCTGTCCTACTGTATTATTTTAAGTTTCTTTGTGATCTCTAAACTCTTAGATATCTCTTTGGTGTAGTAGTTTTGTCTTGTGTTTTAATTATTTATTATTAAATATTTTTTAAATCTTCTACCTGTGGCTGATTTGTGTAGAGATAAGCTCTAGAGTACATTGCATATTTTTAGAGGTTATTGTAATAGGCCACTCTAAAGTAAGCCTTGACTATTAGTCATACTACCATTGAATATTAATATTGCACAGTAATAATTGGACAACCTTTTAAGGGCCTTTTAGTAGCTGATATTATTAACTGGGTGGTGGCAGTAATTACTACTGTATAGTCTGGGTAAAGGGGCACAGTTGGTGAATCTGTGTCAGCCTTTCCCAGGAGTGTCTGTGAAGTAGTATAAATACTTATCTCAAAGTGTGTGTGTGTTGTGTCGGCTACTTGGCAGGGACACGAAGCACTGATTGGACAGAGAGGTTACTGGAGATTTCAGCTTGCCCAGTTAGGCTGAGACCTGGACCCTATAGCTGTGCCAGTGGGCAGTCTTATTGGGGACCTGGTGAGCAAGGGAGCAACAAGCCCCAGACTGACTGTGATCTCTGAGTGCACTTAAGGGAAATTGTACTTTACTGTGTGTATTAGTTATCCTTTTCTCTTCTAAGAGATGACCTCCCTGGTGTTAGTGGCGAGGATTGAGGCTCCTTGATTGCTGGGCCAGGGCACGGTCGTCACAACATATTCCAACAGCAAAACTAGATATTCACATCTCCCATTACACATCAAAAAATGTCACCCAAAAAACACAGACAGGTAGTAACATATTTAAAGTACTTGAAGTTAAATACGTTTGATTTTCCACATGTACATTATGACACTGACCTAAACAGGAACACAATGAGCCTCCATAGCCACCTCAGTTTTCTCAGTTTTTTTCCCTTAAAATATTCTGCCAAAAAAAAAAAAAAAAAAAAATATATATATATATATATATATATATATATATATATATATATATATATATTTTTTTTTTTCTAACACTAGATCCATTACGTCTGATACAATTCTAACATCTTGATCAATGAATATCATATTTTTTGCGAAAGTTCTATAAACCAATCAAGGCCTTAAAATAGGAGAAACAAGAAAAGAAACCAATCACATCATCAGTCACAAAGACATTACTGGTGTTAAATTCACAATTCCTCATAAAACTCCCTCATCACAACATACAAATGCAGTTTCTTACCTTCTGTAACATATCAGAGTTGTCAGCCAGAAACAGTGGGGGACTTTGCATATTCTTTTTGCCTTTACTGTATTTGTGTTTCTTTCCTACTTTATTACTTTATTTTGCTTTTGCTGCTTGTTCTTAAAAGTACTTACTTGCATCTATTCTGCTGCATTTATTACTGCTTGTTAGTAGCCTGATTGAATTGTAACTGTTACTCTAAGCCTTTGGTTGAAGTACTTGGTCTTCAGACCAGTTGTTTTACATTAAGAAGATTTGTGGTCTGCACTGTTGTGGCAGAACAGGTAGCTTACATCCTTCTAAGTTGGGAGTTGCTGATTGAAGGCTCAGTGTCTGTTATTCTAAAAGTATATTAGTTCTGGTTTAAGCACTTGGGCTTTGGGCCAGTTATTTTATATTAAGAAGGTGTGGCCTGCACTCTTGTGGGAGGAGAGGGTAGGTTCTGCCCTTCTGAGCTGGGAGTTTCTGGTTAAAGGCTTATTGTGCCTGCTTATTTGAACTGTTTCTTTTTGAAATTCATACACCTTGTTTCCTGTAGCATAGACTAAATTCAGACCTGCTGAATCTAGCTTTGGTTGTATAACGTGAGCACTAATCCAGACCATCTTTTTTTGGAGAAGGTTCCCCTGCACCCTAGTGGCAGGAGTGTTCAGTTAGAACTAAAGACTGCTGGAACATTTTATGCATCGCCACTTAGCTAGGTTTAAACTATTCCCAACACCATAAAGTCTGTTCTTCAAATTTTCCCTTAAAACTAGCCAGTTTTTCAGTTTTAGCACTCAAATCTGTTTCTTTGAGTTCAGCACTTGTTCAGAACTCATTGTAGGCACTAAATAAGCTACAAATTACTACAGCACTCAACTTTCCTCACTTGTCTAGAGGAAGACAATTTTTAGTACTTAATAAATAAGCACCTATCCAGGTGTGTCTAAGGGTCAGCTCCTGGTGTTTTCTCTTGTCTACCCGATGAATCTGGGCATCTTGGGGCAATGCAGCAATTGCCTCATGTACACAGACAACCCTCTCCTCCTACCACCCAACACTACAACCTGTGAGAGATACACTTATATAGCCAAACTGGAAGCAAAGCTGTCTTCACCCAAGACTGGAATAGACAGTCAAGAGGAGAAGGTAAACACTTGCACCACACCACACTCATCACATAGCCCCTCAAAGCCTACACCACCAAAACACACACATAGAAACATGAAACACACACCTACATTTACGGAGGCTCTCAATAAAAACCTTCTCAAGCAACAGAGACCTCCAAAGCAGAAATGCAAGCAATCTCCACCACCAACACAACCCAAATGACACATAGCCCACAAATACAGTGTGCCACTCAACCACAGCCCATGAGACGTAACAACGTACCCAACACTCTAGTCATAGGTGACTCTATAGTCAGGCACACTGATGTTCCACTCACCAGGCTAAACAAGGAGAAAGTTACTATCAGCTGCCTGTCGGGTGCCAGGATCCGCCACATAATGCACACACTCAGGTCACTCCACAAGTACAAATATGACTCTGTCATTGTCTATGCTGGTGTGAATGACCTGAGATGTACCTCCCTAGACTACATGAAAAGAGACATGGAGGAGCTCTTCGATCTTGTAGCCCAGGCAGGTATAACTCTAGCCCTGAGTAGCATCCTGCCATCACCCAGAATGATACCACAGTACAAGGACAAAATGATTGACTTCAACAATTGGCTAAGCTTCTGGTGTCATTCTAAGGGGATCCAGTATCTGTCTGCCTGGGATGACATGATTGACAGACCATGATGCTTTGCCAGAGATGGCCTGCACCCGTCGCCCTTGGGATTCCGGATACTGGCTAAGGCTCTTGCCACCCCTATAGTGCCTTTTTTAGGCAAGGTTCAAATGACAAATTCACCTCCTTAACAGGTACAGAAGCAAAATCTGAGGGCAATGCTACTCACTGCTAGAAGTCTAAACCTCAAAATGCATTCACTTGAGGCACTCCTTAAAATGGAGAACATCAAGATCTGTGCAGTGACAGAGACCTGGTTCAAGGCTCCAGAGAGCACCCCTGCATTACCAGGCTATAATTCATACCACACCTTTCAGCGACCTAACCTGGCCCGAAACACTAAAGGCAGAGATGTGTCCATATTCATTAAGGATATCCACACCTCCAGGCTAGTTGCTCAGCATAATGCATCTGAGATTATCCAAGTGCAAGTAACTCTGGGCAAGACTGCAATCCAAATTGAAACTTGCTACAGATCCCCCACCATGCCCCAGGATTCTCACTGCTTATTTCTCGATACACGGGAAAATATTAGGGTACAACCCAACTTCCTAATAATGGGCGATTTCAACTACCCCATCATTAACTGGGAAAACTACTCATGTACCAACTTTTTTGCTCAACGTTTTCTGGAATTCATAAATTCCAATGCCTTGGATCAACTTATCCACACCCCCACCAGGGGCAGCAATATCCAAGACCTGGTCATCACCAACATGGGTGACCAGTGTTCCACACCAGAGGTCAATTCCTCGTTGGTCAGATCTGACCACAAGCTAATCACCCTAGACATCCAAATCCCACCCCCACCCCCCCATTAGGGAAACCACCGCAAAAAATGTCTCCAAAGCCAACCTCATGCTTTTTAAGACAGAAGTGGCAAACTACACAGCACCCATGCAAACGAACAATAGAGGTATGACTGCTGAATTCCACACAAATGCAATTTATAAGCACTTACACGAGTGTATGGATAATGCTATCCCTAATAGAACCAAGATGCTAGCCTCCAAAAAAAGGAAGCCTGCCATAAACAAACTCTACAACAGAAGAAAGAAACTTTTGCAAAAAAGAGTAAAATCCCATGATTGGAGGAACTCCCTGATCAGCGTCAGTAAGAAGCTGAGATCCCTCCTAAAATCCTCCAAAGCTAGTTACGAAAACAAAATCACTACTGATTCTAAAAACAGCCACAAAGCATTCTATAACTATGTCAAGAATCTCAATGGCAACACTCAGATCTGCTCTGAGTTACAGCACAATGGCACTAAATATACAGAACCAAATGATATTGCCAACATCCTGGCAGATAGGTTCAGTGCTAAATTTACCCCCCTCTCACCCCCTAAAGGGCCCATTTCTTTACTGGAAGAATGCAAAGTTCCTGTAATTACGACTGCACAGGCAAAAAACCACACTCTCCTAAGCCAAGAACACAGCATCCATGGGACTTAACAACATCCCAGGCTGCATTCTACACGAACTGCAGAATGAACTGGCACCCCACCTAAGCACCATGTTCAATCATAGCCTGACCTCAGGCTTTGTGCCCACTGAATGGAGCACTGTGATGGTTATCCCACTGCACAAAGGGGGAGCCACCACAGACCCCAGGAAAGTACAGTTTTGTACCTACCATAAATGTAGATGTTCGAAGATCTACATTGCTGCAGTCCTTACACTTGGGTAGTCCGCTGTCCTCGGTCGGCCCGAATATCAAAGTATAAGGCTGACGTCGGTCAAGGCGCTTAAGACTGACATCAGGACGTCAGGGTACAAATGCGCATGACCGACGTCATATCCTCAGTCTTTTCTTGCCCCAGATGTCAGAAGACCCTAAAAAGAAAGGTCAAAACCAAAAGACAGCAAAACCAACCAACCACCCTTGCACTAATCATATGTACAATATATACAATATCCACAATATTTACAACCCAAACCACACAACCGCCTCTAACCACAGAGGGGAAGGAGGGAGGGTAAATTGGACTGCAGCAATGTGGATCTTCGAACATCTACATTTATGGTAGGTACAAAACTGTACTATGTTCTTCATCTCACATTGCTGCAGTCCTTACACTTGGGTAGAATCCCAAAGCAGAGGTAAGGGAGGATGGCAAAACTATAATGCAGTAGGAGCTGCCAAAATGCCCTGTAAAACTGCAGTGGCAAAACCAGCCCTAGATTTAGAGTAAAGAGGAAGGTGGTAATGCTTAGAGAAAGTATGCACTGAACTCCAAGTGGCTGCCTCTAAAATATCTTTAGTTGCCACCCCCCTTAAAAAAGCTGTAGAAGTGGCAGTAGCCCTAGTGGAATGAGGCCTAATCCCAGCTGGAATCTCCTTACCATGATGGGAATAACAGAAAGCAATACAAAACCCAATCCACTTAGAAATAGTTTGTTTTGAAACAGACTTGCCCTGAGAACCCAGAGCAAATGAAACAAATAACTGCTGAGACTGCCTGAACCCTTTAGTTCTGCTCAAATAAAATCGCAACTGCCTGTGTATATCCAAAGTGTGCAAAATCTTCTCCCCTTTATTTTGGGGGTTTGCATAAAAAGTAGGCAAATGAATAGTTTGGTTTAAAGCCACACTAGAAACCACTTTAGGCATAAAGGAAGGATTAGTACGCAAAGATACTCTGTCCTTATGGAAAATTAAGAAAGGCTCAACTGCCATAAGAGCCTGTAATTCAGAAACCCTTCTCGCAGAGGTAATGGCCAACAAAAGCAGTCTTCCATGATAAATATTTCAACTCGGCAGTAGCTGCAGGCTCAAAAGGTTGTAGAGTGAGTTTCTCCAACACAAAATTGAGATCCCAAGCAGGAGTAGGAGCTCTCGTGGGGGTCTTATATTCTTTGCCCCTCTAAGGAATTGCTTAAACAAAGGATGAGAAAACAATGGTGGGTCACAGTCATAGTGAGCAGAAATTGCTGCAGCATGAACTTTAATAGAAGAGAAGGACAAACCTTTGTCCAGTAACTCAACAAGATATTGAAGAGCCACACTTAAATTAGGCTTAGAAACATCAAATTCCTTTGCTGCACTCCAAAATAAAATCTCTTCCATTTATCTGTGTACACTTTCCTTGTACTAGGCCTTCTGGCCTCCAAAATAACATTCAAAACTTGCTGTGGAAGCTGAGACCCTCCAGGGTTTAAAACAGAATATGCCAGGCTGTTAGGTGAAGAGAGTGAAGTTTGACATTGAGTAAATGACTGTTCTCCTGAGACAGCAGGTGTGGAATTGAAGGCAAAGGCCATGGAGGCTCCCGTACCAGACTTCTCAGTAATGGGTACCAGTGCTGTCGAGGCCAATCTGGAGCTATTAAAATCATCTTTGGCTTGTCCTGTCTGACCTTTAGGAGTACCTTTGGGAGGAGAGGCAGAGGTGGAAAGGCATACACATGAAGATTGCTCCAATTGAAAGAAAGAGCATCCACTTTCCAAGCTGTGGGATGAAACCTTTTGTGCAAAACTTTGGCAGCTGGTAGTTTAGTGGAGAAGCGAACAGATCTATGTCTGGAGTTCCCCATGACACTGTCAATTTCTGAAATACATGAGGATCCAATTTCCACTCGTGGGGATCCATAATTCGTCTGCTCAACACATCTGCTAAGGAGTTCTGTGCTCACGGCAGAAACCTTGCCTGAAGATTTAGCTGTAAACTGAGAGCAGTCTCCCACAAAATCATTGCTTGTCTGCATAGAGGATAAGAATGTGTTCCCCTTGCTTGTTGATGTACCACATGACAGTTGTGTTGTCTGTTAGAACCAACACCTGCCCTGGAAGAAGTAAATCCTTGAAAGCTATTAATGCAAATTGGACTGCTAACATCTCCTTCAAGTTGATATGTAGATGTAGTCTGGCAGGCCACGTGTCTTGTATCCACTTTCCATTTAGATGAGCTCCCCAAGCTTTGTCTGAGGCATCTGTCGTTAGAATCTGACTCGCCTCTGGCCGGGTCACAGAGAGTCCCTTGTTTAGGTGACATTCCTGAGCCCACCACAAAATTCCTTTTGAATGCAAGGTATTATCTGAATGACAGTGTCCATATCTTGGCAGTGCTGTGTCCATACATTTTGAGATACCATTGTAGCTTCCTCATATGCAGTTTGGCATTGGGAAGCACCAGAATACAAGATGCCATGAACCCCAAGGCTTGAAGGACTGTCCTTGCAGTCAGCCTGGACTGATGAGACAATTGATGGAAGTAAAGGGAAAGATTCTTTTGTTTGTCCGGGGTCAAAAGGCCATCTGGGATGCTGTATTCAGTCTCACACCCAGAAAGCACATGTCCTGAGAGGGTACTAGACTGGACTTTATTTCATTCACAGAATACCCCAGGCATCTTAGCACTGCTATCACATATTGCAAATGATGAAGAAGTTCGTCCCTTCCTTGAGCCAGAATCAGGCAATCGTCCAAATAAGGATAGATCTGTATTCCTTTTAGCCTGAAGAAAGCTATCACTGGAGCCAGAACCTTCGTGAACACTCTGGGCAGTAGATAAGCCAAAGGGCAATGCAGAGAACTGATAATGAGAAGTCCCAGCCCGAAAACGCAGATACTTCCTGCAACTTAGCCTGATAGGAACATGAAGGTAAGCCTCCTTGAGATCCAGAGTCACCATCCAGTGATCTTTGCCCAGCAGAGGTAAAAGCTGTTGTAACGTCAACATTTTGAACTTGGGAATGTCCAGATAAGTGTTGAGGATAGATAAATCCAAAATTGGTCTCCACGTGTTCCCCTTCTTTGGTACTAGGAACAGGCGAGAATAAAATCCTAGGCCTACTTCTGGCAGAGGGACCGGCTGTATGGCCCCTATTTGAAGCAGCAGAGAAATTTGTTTGTGAGCCTCTATTCTTTGCTGAGGAGGAACGTCTGGCATGCCTTTGAAAGGAGGCAAGGTATGGAAATAAAACTTGTAACCTTGGTGTATGATATCCAATACCCATCTGTATTGGGTAATTAAACTCCAATTTTCCTTGAAGAGTGCCAACCTTCCTCCCAAAGGTGCTGCCAGACAAGAAGGCTCTGGCAGCTGAAAAGGTGGGTCATTGGGCCTGTTTACGAAAGGACTGGCCCCTGCCCTCACCCGAAGACTGTGCAGGTGAACTCCCTGTTCTAGGTCTGAAAGAGCCCTGAGCTCTGCCCCTACCATGTCTAGATCTACCCCTAGACTGTGAATCATAAGAAGGGTACATCCACCCCTTAGCAGGCCAATTCCTACTAAATTTCGGAGGCTGAACTTGCAAAAAATCTTTAACAGTCTGCATAGACTTAGCCTTGTCTTCCATTTTCTTTAAGACTGCCTCCACAGGTGAACCAAACAACACATCAGACTGTAAAGGAGCATCTAAAATCCTTGTCTTAACATGGTCAGATAAATTCTGATCCCTCAGCCAGGCGTGCCTGCGAAGAACTGACCCAGTGGCAGCCACCCTAGACGAGGCCTGTACAGCATCAAAACCACATTGTAAAGAGTGCTTACCCACCTGTTCAGAAACATGTACCAAATCTTGTAATTCTTTACACTCAATACCTTCCGCCAGAGCATCAACCTTAGACTTCAATTGAGAAAGAAGATAGTTTTGATATTTCAACATGTGAAACTGGCAATTCAAAGCCCTCATAGCTAAGGTGGAAGAAGTATAGACTTTCTTTCCCCATCTATCCAAAGCCCTGGCCTCTTTATCTGGAGGAACCGGATTTTTTACAACAGAGGCCTTGACACCCTTAGGTCCCTGACTAACAGTTTCTGGGTCCGCCCTAGGACTCTTATAAAGATATTTATGAGCTTCAGGCACCCTGTAATACCTGTCCGGTTTAACAGGAGCAGGAGGCAAAGAATCAGGATTAAGTGAAGCCTCTGCAAACACATCTTCCACAACATCCAGAACAGGTGGTATAGCCAAAGGCCTATGCTGGGGTAAAAGCAAAAATTCCCTAAGCCTTTTCCTGGAATCAGAGAAGTCCTGACCTTCCCACTTAAAATGTTCCCTCATGGAATGAAGAGTCTCTGAAAAGAAAAATCCTCTGGAGGAGAAGCAGAAGGAGTAGAATCATCCACATCAGAATCAGAATAAGGAGAATACTCCTGCAAGTCTTCAGCCGAAGACTCTGAAACATCCGAAGCCTGCTCAAAACTCCCCAACTCTGGTTCCACCCTAGGCCTCTTATCAGGAGGGGGCAAAGAACCTCTAATCAAAGTAATTAAATCTTCTGCCATTTTAAGCATGTGCTTCTTGGGCACAGATCCTGAAGAACTAGGAGTGACACCAACAGAAGCTAAACCTGGCCTGCCTCCGGGAGAAGCCTTAGAAACAGAAGGAGAGGGCCTAACCACCCTAGGAAGGGAGGGGAGTACAGTAACCTGAGAAGCCCCTTCAGCCTGACCTGCCTCCTGAGAGGCCACATCCTGCAATATCAAAGTCTCCCCCTGGGACTCCAGAGAAGCCTCCGGTGGAACCACCGGTTCCACTGACGCCTCTAAAGAACCGGCGTCCGTGCAGACGACTCTTCTTGCCTGGGTTTAGCTGCTTTGTCTTTGCGCTTCTTGAGAAGCGGGCCGGAGCATCCGGCGGCATATTATAATTGCACCGCTTCCGAAGACCAACCTGGCACAATCCAACCTTCGCAATAGTGCGCTTATTGAACCTAGCACAAAGCGACACCCAACAACGTCGTGCTCAGGCCCCAAACAAGGAATACACAAAGTATGATAATCTCTATGCGGTATCTGTTTCCCACAAGAAATACAGTTATTCACTTTTTCTGACATCCGGTAAACCACTGAGGCAAGAAAAACTAAAATATTCCCCAACGGGGTACTTAGCCAACTTTGACTCGGTCTGAAACTCCGAATTCGAAAAATTTCAGAACGCCGAACGGCACTTGCAATGCTGCTTCTGCATCGGACCATGCGGCAAAAAAGACTGAGGATATGACGTCGGTCATGCGCATTTGTACCCTGACGTCCTGATGTCAGTCTTAAGCGCCTTGACCGACGTCAGCCTTATACTTTGATATTCGGGCCGACCGAGGACAGCGGACTACCCAAGTGTAAGGACTGCAGCAATGTGAGATGAAGAACATCTACCGCCCCATTAGCCTAATGTGCCTGGTCTGCAAGGCCATGGAACGTATCATCATGGAACTTATAAACAAAGACATTGGTAATCTCCAAACACTGGACCCCACCCAGTTTGGGTTTGTAAAAGGCAGATCACATCTCCTAAACCTGATAGACTTTTATTTTTTATTTTTTGGAGTTAATTTCACATGATCGAGCTGAAAATACCGACGGGACAAAACACTGACCGCTTGGAACACCGACTGGGAACTAACAGTAAGTAACTGCTTGAGCAGCATGTCAACCTTTGCCTCTTACCTCCATAGCAGTGTGATCTTGGAGTTGGAATATTTAATTAGGGGGGATGTTGGGGCAAAGCCCCCCATGTGGGTGCATTGTCTTTGCTTCCGTTTTAGTGTTCTTGTCGTATTGGCCAAAGGGTTACTTACCATTAGTTCTCAGTCGGTGTTCCAAGCAGTCGGTGTTTTGTCCTGTCGGTGTTCTTGGCTCGATCATGTTAAAGTCGGGTATGTGGCATTTCAGTTACGTGCAGGGGACCCACAAACATATATATATATATATATATATATATATATATATATATATATATATATATATGGGTCTACTTCTATTCGCTGACAGCCCATTTCACTGAAACCCATTTGGTCGACAGCTCATTTCATTGACAAAAGTATTCAAGGCAAAAACCTGGGATTT
>NC_056730.1:575646885-575659385 GCF_019279795.1 Protopterus annectens | reverse complement strand
CGCACTTCTGGGTTCCAGATTCCACTAATTTGATTCATTCTACCAATATATGACTGAAGAGAATGTTGGCGTTATGCATTCTTCTGAGAAAAATTCCATGCCATTAAAGTAAAACGAACAAGCAGGAGAAAGCAAGGACGTTGATATTACTGTTTCAGAAACATACAAAAATGCTCTGAAATGGTTACCTTCTCAAAGACTTAACTGCTTAAAAGTACAATTTGTAAACTGATTTTCCAGTGTGTGAAAAAGCATGCACATTTCAGTCTTACACATATCTTTTAAAGTGAAAATACATTTGCTCTTCTACAATGTAGTATTTAGGGAACCTTCCCTAAATGAGGCCTCAGTATCAAATGCCCACATCAGGGAAAGTGTTCAATTCCATGGAAAACATATCAGATAATCATCTTCCCCCACACTCTGGGAATGACCAGCAGCCCCCCCCGCGATGATCTGTAAGTGTTTAATCCAGGTGATACTTTTAAGTGGTAATAGGATGACTTGAAAAGTGCAGACACCTGGTTCCTCAGTGTTAGCAAGTCCGCGAGCATTACTCCAAGATTTCACACATAAGGCATGCACGCCAATCTATTACTACCGTAAGATATGCAAGGAGTAGAAAGAGGCATGAATGAAGGATGCTTGGTTCTATATTAGAAGACCAAAGATTTGTTCGAGCGAATCGTAATTGAGTGACACCTATTGCACGAACTACGGTAACAGCGAACGTCGAAAAATGCAAAAAATGAAATGTCGAACTGTCATGGTTGGCCCATCTGCGGTATTACTCCGTAAGGTAAGTGTGCGATAGTTATGGACCTTAGGGTTAGGGTGTGGGTTTAAGTGCATAGATAGGTAATGTATGTAACATTTAGTGTAGGGTTAGAAGTAAGGTTTTGTTAAGTGTATTATGTGGATTATTTGTTTTATTTGGGTATATGTTTGTAGGGTAAGTGTGCGATAGTTACGGACCTTAGGGCTAGGGTGCGGGTTAAGGTAAGTGCATAGATAGTAATGTATGTAAGGTTTAGTGTAGGGTTAGAAGTAGGGTTTGGTTAGTGTATGTATGTGTTTTATTTATTATGTTTGTGTACGTAGTATGTAGTGCGCGGTGATGTTGGCCGACTATGATGATTCGAGATCTTAAATTTCACGGTTTAGGGGGTTTGGCATATTTGCGGTTCGGGCTATGTGTGTCGGTGTTGTGGTATTCGCAGTAACGGGTTTTTGATTTTGTAATATACACCCAGGATGCTTAGCCGTCTGCAGCAAGATCATTGCAGTCTTAGATGGTTCGTTAAACTTTAGGTGTCCAAAATCTATCCAAGACAGATATTCTTCATACAGTCGGCTAGAGTGATAAAATCACACACCTGCTCCTGAAAAATAACAGAGGCATAGATGAATATCCTCAGCTTAATAATTAACAGTAGCAAATTCACTAGGAATAAAAAAAAATGACAAATGTCAAATCGTGTAGCATTCTGTCCTGAAGTGACAGAAAAATGAACAGTCAGATAACTTTATGTGAGTGATGTGATAGGGAAGAGGTGAACCTCATGAACTCCACAGAGGTCACTCTGATTCAGACAATATAATTTTAGTGACAAATGAAGCTGAGAAGTCAAAACTGGATAATGCACTTCATCCTTCAACACCAAGAGGCTATTATTTGCTCATGAGAGGGCAACATCAGTGCTGTACTGAATGTTAAACCAAATGGACATATATCAGGGAGGTCGCAAGAAGAAGGATATGACTACATCGGTTTATTATCAAAATGTGGAAAGGCACTTATGCAAAACTGCGATGGTTGAATGCGTTTGTCCCAGTTTTCATAATTCCAATCTGAAAATGTTCGAATCTACATTAGCAAATATTAGTGTTCATTCTCTAATATGAGGCTGACATTCTGATTGGAGATCGCACTACAGTGGAGATCGGGAAATGTATCCTTTTCCTTACTGTAGTGCGATCTCGCAGTAGGTATACATACTATGCAGTGGTTGTGGAGGTGCAGGGGGGCTTGCCTCCCTGCAAAACAGTAAAAACCTGTGCTTTTTTATTACAATTCCCACGACAGCTTCACAACAACAGCCTGAGGGTCTGACGTCACCTTGTTATATTTTGAATAATTTTGAATGCGGACGTTGAGGTGATGATTTCTGACATTCTCTGCAACTGACATTACCAAATTCAACAAGAAAATTCAACCAATTGAATAGATTTTGTTGTGACATTCAACATTTTGATAGTAAACTGACTACATCTGTATGTAGAGAACTTTATTGATACATTTTCCAAAAAGAAATGGTTAAGACAGGGTACTAATTAGCCAGATTGAATACATCCAAAAAGGGCTTCTGAGAACAAAGGTCACTAATTACCCTTTCAGATAAATGGAAAGATACCAGTCCTCAGTGAAGTGCATAAACTTAGTAAATTACAGGAGTGGAAGAAAACATAAAGACACTGCAACACTGATATAATGTAATACTTTTATTGGACTAACACATGTTTTGCAATTGCCTACGCTTTCCAGTTAGCATGAACCCTTCATCAGGAGTTGTTACTGATATCAGACATTATGCAAAAATCATAGTCTTGGTATAAACATATTTAGCAAAAGGAACATATCAGTATGATTTCCAGGCGATTTGAAAAATTCACCACCATCTTGTTCCTTCCAGGATGGATAGGCCAGCATAAGCGCAGCTCTTACAGCCCCCCTCTCTAAAACTGCTAGTCGAATTCTGGACGCCTGGGTTGGAGTCAGGGTTTCATCAATCAGCACCACAGAGCTGGGAATGCTAGCCTGATATACACTTTAAAATACCACCCTTTGCTGTCCTGGGCTGCCAAATGCAACACATGGTAAAATCTTGTAAAATCTCACTGTACATGTTAATTGCAGTAGGGGTGCAAGAAGCTAAACCCCATAAATGATGCACCCCTCTCCAAACTGTTCCAACAAAAACCCCACCACCTAAACACATTGGACCAGCTGTATGTAATCAGGATTCATTAGTTTCAACAAAGAGCAGAAACATGGTTCAGAATTCCTTCCCTACCTCTGACTGGCATGCCGAACTCCCTATACCCTTCTGTAGGTGACAATTAAAGATGTCTTCCGCCCGCTTCAAGTACTGCGTGATCTTGCGTTTTACTGCTTCTCTTCTTTCGCCGTTGGAGTCAACTGAAAAAAAGAATAACATTCATTTCCCGGAAGAAGATAAAATGGTAAAGCATGGCAAAAAAAGTATTTATTTTCAGACACAGTTTGCTGTGTGGGCACATATTTACAAGCTGTAGACACATGAAACCAAAACTAAAATTGCACATACACAGTGATAAATGTACTTAAAAAGTAGAAATTGTGGAAAAATATTACTGTTATAGTTGGCAATTTAACTAAAGTACTTGTTCATAATGCTATTGAACATACAAGTATCTGTTGCAATTTTTTTATACCAGACACACTAAGCACCTACAATATCTTCATGTTTTGAGACCTCCACATATTTTAGCTCTTGATCTCACTTGCTAAAAGTTGCACTCGCATATGAGTGATCACAACAGATTTCTAGAAGTGAAAGGATAATATCTCTCATTTTGGCAGCACAGTGATGCAGCGGATAGTGTTGTCACATCACAACAAGAGGTTCCCCACTTCGATTTCCAGCTGGGGTGCCTTCTGTGTGGAGTCTGTATGTTCTCCCTATGTTCGTGTGGATTTCCTTTGGGTGCTCTGGCTTCCTCCCACATTCAAAAGATGAGTCATCACTTTGTTGAATCAGAAATCAGTGAATGCCTATTCGTTGAGCCTCTATACATCGTATCTACTAATCATCTAACTGAGTTTTCGCGAATGAATGACAGTATGAGTTGAACAGAGAGGAGAGAGACAGACTATGAAAGAAGGAGTTCTCCTTAATTGCTTAGGTTATATTAAAGTTTATAATTGTAACATGGTTAGATACGGGAGAGCAAAGTGAAGAATGAGGTAGGCTATTACAGTTTAGAAGGCAGAGTATTTCTAAGTATCGCATACAAACAGGAGCATAGCAGAAGGTTACTTTGGTGTGTTAAGTAAAGTTGAATGTGATAGTGGGAACATGAATGCCTATTTTTCCATCATGGGGGTTCTAAACAGAGGAATATTTGTGTATTGATTAGATAGGCTTTGATTTCAAATTTGAAGAGGTTAGGGGAATTGTAATTTATTGAAATGAGGTAGGTATAGAGTTCCACTGTTAAGTCACAAAGTTTCAATAAGAGTCACCATGGGAGTTGTTGGATGGGGTTACAACTAAAATATTTCTCTTGGGACTGTAAGATGGATGATGGGAAATTTGTGATATGTGATGCTACTGCACAGTCTAAAAGCCTCCTTAGAAATTTATTTTAATTCATGTGGATGGCAAAGTTTCATGTTTCATGATTCAGCTCAATAGGACAACCTTTGGTGTTAAGCAGATGGACTATAGGTTCTGATTAAAAAAACAAATGAACCACACACACTGCAATCAAACACATAAGCAAAGGAACAAATAGATTCTGACCCTTAGGATGGTGCTAAGGTTATGCTATGTGACCCTAAGGATGGCGCTAAGGTTATACTATGTGACCCTTAGGATGGTGCTAAGGTTATGCTGTGTGACCCTTAGGATGGTGTTAAGATTATGATATGTGACCCTTTGGATGGTGCTAAGGTTATGCTATGTGACCCTTAGGATGGTGCTAAGGTTATGCTATGTGACCCTTAGGATGGCGCTAAGGTTATGCTATGTGACCCTTAGGATCACACTAAGGTTATGTTATGTGACCCTTAGGATGGTGCTAAGGGTATACTATGTGACTCTTAGGATGGTGCTAAGGTTATGGTATGTGACCCTTAGGATGGTGCTAAGGTTATGCTATGTGACCTTTAGAAGGTTGCTAAGGTTATGCTATGTGACCCTTAGGATCGCACTAAGGTTATGCTATGTGACCCTTAGGATAGTGCTAAGGGTATGCTATGTGACCCTTAGGATGGTGCTAAGGTTATGCTATGTGACCCTTAGGATGGTGCTAAGAGTATGCTATGTGACCCTTAGGATGGTGCTAAGGTTATGCTATGTGACTTTTAGGATGGTGCTAAGGTTATGCTATGTGACCTTTAGGATGGCGCTAAGTTTATTCTATGTGATCCTTAGGATTGCACTAAAGTTATGCTATGTTACCCTTAGGATGGTGCTAAGGGTATGCTATGTGACCCTTAGGATGGTGCTAAGGTTATGCTATGTGACCCTTAGGATGGTGCTAAGGTTATGCTATGTGTCCCTTCGGATGCCCCTAAGGTTATGCTATGTGACCCTTAGCATGTTGCTAAGGTTATACTATGTGACCCTTAGGATGGTGCTAAGGTTATGCTATGTAACCCTTAGGATGGCACTGAGGTTCTGCTATGTGACCCTAAGGATGGCACTAAGGTTATGCTATGTGACCCTTAGGATGGTGCTAAGGTTATGCTATGTGACCTTTAGGATGGCGCTAAGTTTATTCTATGTGATCCTTAGGATTGCACTAAAGTTATGCTATGTTACCCTTAGGATGGTGCTAAGGGTATGCTATGTGACCGTTAGGATGGTGCTAAGCTTATGCTATGTGACCCTTAGGATGGTGCTAAGGTTATGCTATGTGTCCCTTCAGATGCCCCTAAGGTTATGCTATGTGACCCTTAGCATGTTGCTAAGGTTATACAATGTGACCCTTAGGATGGTGCTAAGGTTATGCTATGTAACCCTTAGGATGGCACTGAGGTTCTGCTATGTGACCCTAAGGATGGCACTAAGGTTATGCTATGTGACCCTTAGGATGGTGCTAATATTATGCTATGTGACCCTTAGGATGGTGCTAAGGTTATGCTATGTGACCTTTAGGATGGCTCTAAGGTTATGCTATGTGAACCTTAGGATGGAGCTAAGGTTATGCTATGTGACCCTTAGGATGGTGCTAAGACTATGCTATGTGACCCTTAGGATTGTGTTAAGGTTATACTATGTGACCCTTAGGATGGCACTAAGGTTATGCTATGTGACCCTTAGGATCACGCAAAGGTTATGCTATGCGACCTTTAGGATGGTGCTAAGGGTATGCTACGTGACCCTTAGGATGGCGCTAAGGTTATGCTATGTGACCCTTAGGATGGTGCCAAGGTTATTCTATGTGACCTTTAAAATGGTGCTAAGGTTATGCTATGTGACCCTTAGGATCGCACTAAGGTTATGCCATGTGACCCTTAGGATGGTGCTAAGGGTATGCTATGTGACCCTTAGGATGGCGCTAAGGTTATGCTATGTGACCCTTAGGATGGTGCTAAGGTTATTCTATGTGACCTTTAAAATGGCGCTAAGGTTATGCTATGTGACCCTTAGGATTGCACTAAGGTTATGCCATGTGACCCTTAGGATGGTGCTAAGGGTATACTATTTGACCCTTAGGATGGTGCTAAGGTTATGCTATGTGACCCTTAGGATTGCATTAATGTTATGCTATGAGACCCTTAGGATGGCGCTAAGGTTATGCTATGTGACCCTTAGGATCACGCTAAGGTTATGCTATGTGTCCCTTAGAATGGTGCTAAGGGTATGCTATGTGACCCTTAGGATGGTGCTAAGGTTATGCTATGTGACCCTTAGGATGGTGCTAAGGTTATTCTATGTGACCTTTAAGATGGCGCTAAGGTTATGCTATATGACCCTTAGGATCGCACTAAGGTTATGCCATGTGACCCTTAGGACGGTACTAAGGGTATACTATGTGACCCTTAGGACGGTGCTAAGGTTATGCTATGTGACCCTTAGGATGGCGCTAAGGTTATGCTATGTAACTCTTAGAATGGTGCTAAGGTTATGCTATTTGACCCTTAGGATGGTGCTAAGGTTATGCTATGTGACTCTTAGGATGGCACTAAGGTTATGCTGTGTGACCCTTAGGATGGTGCTATGGTTATGCTATGTGACTCTTAGGATGGCACTAAGTTTATGCTATGTGACCCTATACATTGACGCTAAGGTTATGCTATGTGACCCTTAGGATGGTGCTAAGGTTATGCTATGTGACCCTTAGGATGGTGCTAAGGTTATTTTATGTGACCCTTAGGATGATGCTAAGGTTATACTATATGACCCTTAGGATGGCATTACAGTTATGCTATATGACCCTTAGGATGATGCTAAGGTTATGCTATGTGACCCTAAGGATGGCGTTAAGGTTATGCTATGTGACCCTTAGTGTGGTGCTAAGGTTATGCCATGTGACCCTTAGGATGGTGCTATGGTTATGCTATGTGACCCTTGGGATGGTGCTAAGGTTATGCTATGTGACCCTTAGGATGGTGCTAAGGTTATTTTATGTGACCCTTAGGATGATGCTAAGGTTATACTATATGACCCTTAGGATGGCGCTACAGTTATGCTATATGACCCTTAGGATGATGCTAAGGTTATGCTATGTGACCCTAAGGATGGCGTTAAGGTTATGCTATGTGACCCTTAGTGTGGTGCTAAGGTTATGCCATGTGACCCTTAGGATGGTGCTAAGGTTATGCTATGTGACCCTTGGGATGGTGCTAAGGTTATGCTATGTGACCTTTAAAATGGCGCTAAGATTATGCTATATGACCCTTAGGATCGCACTAAGGTTATACTATGTGACCCTTAGGACGGTGCTAAGGGTATGCTATGTGACCCTTAGGATGGTACTAAGGTTATGCTATGTGACTGTTAGGATGGCACTAAGGTTATGCTATGTGACCCTTAGGATGATGCTAAGGGTAGGATATGTGACCCTTAGGATGGTCCTAAGGGTATGCTATGTGACCATTAGATGGTGCTAAGGTTATGCTATGTGACTCTTAGGATGGCTCTAAGGTTATGCTATGTGACCCTTAGGATGGTGCTATGGTTATGCTATGTGACTCTTAGGATGACGCTAAGTTTATGCTATGTGACCCTAAGGATTGGCGCTAAGGTTATTTTATGTGACCCTTAGGATGATGCTAAGGTTATGCTATGTGACCCTTAGGGTGGCGTTAACGTTATGCTATGTGACCCTTATGATATTCTCGAACACTACTGGGAAAAACTGGACCCTTCTACCTACTGTACTAACTTCTCTTCCTTCTCTACCCTCTTCAAACAAAAAACTGAAAATATTCCTCAGACCAAAATGGCTATTCCCTTGCAACAACCCTGACTAGCTGATTAACTCTACTAATTGTCCCTCTACTTTCCTCTTTGACACCACTGTTCTTATTTTATTTGTAAGTAGAACTGTTTACTTGTAAGCTACTATGATTGACTCTTTATAAATGTCGTATCCTATAATTTTGTAAATAGTATTTTTGTTTAACCATTGTCTTCGATATTTTGTAATTAGTTATTTACCAGTGTGTTTTATATTTTTGTAAATAATTACTAACCAGTGTGTACTAAAATGTATATCAGTATTTTTTTTTCTATGTAAACTTTATTTTATTCTATACTATTTTACTTTTTATTTGTTATTGTCCTGGAGCTTTTCTCCCCGGGCCTCTACTGAAAATGGACATATATCCAGTTAGACTAGCCCGGTCAACAAATGTAAAATAAATAAATAAATAAATAAATAAATAAATAAATAAATAAATAAATAAATGGTGCTAATGTTATGCTATGTGACCCTAAGGATGGCGTTAAGGTTATGCTATGCGTATTGCTGAAGACAAATATTTATTGGTGAATTGTCTGGTACACTAATTGGGAAAACGGTCTTTTCCCAAAGCAGCCTTTTACCCTTTATATATTTATTTATCTGTGTTTAATTGTTTGTCAACTACATAAGTGAGCTGGTCCAAACAGTCTTTCAGCCACAGCCTTTCTACCAGATTACCACATCGGTCTTCACTTCCTTCTATTTCCTTGAAAAAAAAAACTTCTTCCTCTTTGCTGTAAAGCCACTTTGGCCACTTCCATGGAAATCTAGTGTATATGATATTAAGGCTGCACAGGCTGATGGAGTTGAATACTTGGCAAATATATTTTTATTTTCTATTACTTAAGGTTTATATGTGTACCAATACATGTATAGGTAAATTCAGCAAAATAAAACTTTCATAGAATAAAATTAGCAAGACATACACCAAAAAACAGCCACTAATTGGCTTTTTTCAAAAAATGCCTTAGCCAAAAAACAATTCTACTCAAAATAAGGTACAGAAATTATTTATTTTTATTATAAAATGTTTAAGAGCTATGAACTCAGTTTGATCTGAGCTGAATGCAGTAAAAAGGGTATTAATTACACTAGAAAAATAAGAGGGAAACGTTTGAATGAAACATGTTATCAATAAACAGTAAAGTCATCCCCAACAGGATATAACATATGTGCTTGCAAAACAATTTTGTGCAGATTTTGTGCAGATTTCCCAGTAAGAAAATATATATGTCACAGCATGCAAATTCCACAAAGAAATCACGCAGAAGAGAGACAGCTTGGGAACTAATCCCTGAGAGGTAGTAATCCTAGCTGCCATATCACCTATATGTAGACACCCATAGAGATATGTCTGTGTATGTATGTGTGCGCGCACGCACATGTGGGCAGATGCACACATGCATGTGTGTGTACATTTGAGTGTGTGTGTGTGTAATATGTTGGGTCTAGATGCTGGATATAAATTTCATATATTCCATTTATCTGACTTGTTTTCTTTTGTGATGGGTTTTATTTCTTTGTTACCAGAGTATGACACTGCATTTGTGAGAATAAACAGCAAATGTACAACAGACAGTTTTCATTGTTCTTTCCACACCTTGTTTGTTTTTTCAGCTTTTCCCGGTTAGGGGTCACCACAGCAGAACTCCAATCCAGTAATGATTGGCAGCAGATTTTTAAGGTGCCGAGTTGCCAGCCTGATACCCAACCTTCAGCAAAGGCTCACCCATTCACGCATGTCTTTCGGAGGTCACTCGACTGCAGAGAAGACATGCAGACTCCACACAGAAGGCACTCCAGCCAGAATTGAACAGGAGGACTTCTTACTGTGAGGCAACAATGTTACCACTGTACCACCGCAGCTTCTATTGTTCTTTCCACACTAAATGCATAAAATACTGACTTTCTAATGTCTAAGCTGTCTGTTTCTGCTCTCCCCTTCAGTGCTAATCCCCTGGTTAACTTTGTGGAGAGGATCAAGACTGGGCAATTTATGCTAGAATGATTGTCACTGTTATTGACTCATTGACAGCAAATACAAGGAAGTATTACTTTACAGAATGGGTGGCAGATTACTGATTCAATCATCCTGAACAGACAGAAGGGTTAAAACAATGATATATGGGCGTCACAAGGCAATTCTCATGAAGACGTGTGATAGAAACACAACAGTATTAAACTAGTGCTTAGCTTGAATCTGCAGCTTATGGTATTTAGCATGTAAACTGGAAGTGGACAGATTAGGGTGGCATGTATTATTTGCCTGCTGTGAAAGATTATTGATTATGCTTTAATTAAATGCTCTCTTACACTTAGCTTTTATAGCGCAATGCCCCCTTGTGCTATATCATCACAATGAATCTTCACATCTCAATGTGTTCTCCGAGCTGCAAGTACTCATGGAATAAGTACACATAGGCTATAAAATGCTGACCCGAGTCTGGTGGTACTAAAATCTGGTGCCTCCAGGCATAATCAGTCACTGAACATTCTATATAGCAAATAGCTTACTCTAAAAGGTAGATGTGAAGTTAGAATGAGGCAAGATGGTTTATAATCTTGCACATAGAAGAATGTAACAAATGTAAATATGAGATCCTGCTGTTGATGTTTTAGACACTGCATCCTAAAAACTGGACAGCCATGTATTAACATGTAATTTAAAAAGGGTTCCTATTCCCTCTTAGCTATGGGTTCATGACCCAGTTCAAACAAATCACATTCTTACTGATTAACCTTTTTAACTGTGACTTACCTTTGCTTGTATGGTCTCAGGTGTGGGAACTGCTCTCTCATCCTAACTTGGTCAGTACAGTTTCCATTTTTTTCCTCTTACATAAACACAATAATATTCAGTCTTTGCACGTAGTCCTTGACTATGCACTTACAATTAATTACATTTATATTAGTGTTAGAGTTTAAGAATAAGAAGAAAGAAATGTAATTCCACTCCTGTATGCAGTATTTCTGTTTACTTTACAGGCATTTATACCACTAATGGATTTGTAAAAAAAAAAACTCTGCCTTTGTGCCTGATAATTTCCCTGTAATGATGCTTTTTAATTCTTTTATAATGTCCTACTGATTTCTTTTAATTAAAAGCTGGTATTAATGCAACCCTTGACTTTCATTTTGCTTTCTATCTGTCACAATAAAGTCCTCATTTAAAATTCTATCAGCAATTCAGGCAGAAAACAAAATGAAAATAAACACATGGTGAAAAATATTCAGAACTGCCTCTCTTTTGTAGGTTTCACTTGAAGCCTCTGATCCAAAATTGGTCTTCTTTCGGCTTTTTCCCGGTAAGGGGTCGCCACAGCGGAACTCCGGTCTGCTAATGATTGGCAGTAGATTTTTTTACAAAACGCCGAGGTGCCAGCTCGACGCCCAACCTTCAACGAAGGCATGGCCATTTACGCACGCATGTCTTTCGAGCGCTACCCAACCACAGGGAGGACATGCAGACTCCACACAGAAGGCACTCCCAAGCCAAGCCGAGAAACGAATGGGAGAACCTCTTGCTGTGAGGTAACAATGCTACCGCCGTACCACAGCGGCATCCTCTGATCCAGCTGTACAAAACACTGGCACCCTGTGAGTAAATGTAGAAAAGCCTAAAGTGTACTCTTTCAGCAACACAATTGTTCACTGGTTAAAGTAATGCTTACAGTTTCAGGGTACAGGATTTAATCTTGGTCAATGTGTGGGCTGCACGTTGTCTCCATGTCTTATTTCCATTATTCCGCTTTCCAGTCACCTCCCAAAACATGCTGGTTAATTCATCAATCATCATCCTTATCGTGAGGATCAACAACAACTTCCATTCTCCCATTCTCTATACAGTGCCACTCTATGCCTTGCTATCCCACGTCTTCTCTCGCACAGTCTATCCACCTCTCTCTTGGGAATCCTTGTTTCCTTTTCTGTTCTTCCTGTCTCTCCCAAATCTTCTTTACCAGATTGCCTAATGCTTTCCTGCACCTATTCCCAAACTACCATAAACTGTTCCATTTGACGTTTTTTGCAATTGGAGATACTTTGGATTCTGCTCTGATGTCCTCATTTCTTCATTGGTCCAACAGTCTGCATCCTACCAGGCACTTTATCTTCATCATCTCTAACTTCCTCTTCTGCTCTCCCTTCACTATCCACGGTTCTGTACCATACAGTAGGACTGGTCACACCACTGTTTTGTACACCTTACATTTCAGCGTCTTTGACATTTTTCTGTCATACTGTCATACACTACCCTTGCCACT